>NC_062577.1:36257651-36560681 GCF_022837055.1 Prionailurus viverrinus
AAACCTTTACCAGAGATGTCATTTACAAATATCTTCTCATATTTCCTAGGTTGCCTATTAGTTTTGTTGATCATTTCCTTCATTATGCCTAAACTTTTAATTTTGATGTCACCCAAATAGTTTATTTTTGCTGTTGTTTCCCTTGACTCAGGAGACATATCTAGAAAAAATTGCTACAGCAAATGTCAAAGAGGTTACTACCTGTCTTCTCTTCTAGGATTCTTATGGTATTAACCCCACATTTAGGTCTTTAATCAAAAATAGGAAATAATTTTTAACAGATACTTCATCAAAGAAGATATATGAATGGCAAATAAACCATGAAAAGATGTTAACACTGTTAGTTACTAGAGAAATACAAAATAAAACCACAATGAATTGCAACTACACAATAATTTTTAAAGTTGGTATGATTATAAATATGAATACGTATAAACATTAATACCAGTTCAAGAATTTAAGAGGCTGACCATACCACCCATTGGCAAAAATGTGGAGGTGGTTTTTTTTGCTATGTATATATATATATATATAATACATAATACATACATATTATACATATATAATACATGTATGTATAATAATACATACATATTATACATATATAATACATGTATGTATAATAATACATATATAATCTATACTCAGCCATATACATATCCATTCAACAATTGATAGACATTTGGTCTCTTTCTATAATTTGGCTATTGTTGATAATGCTGCTATAAATATCAGGGTGCATGTGCCCCTTCAAATTTGTATTTTTGTATCATTTGGGTAAATGTCTACTAGTGCAATTGCTGGGTCATAGAGTAGTTCTTTTTTAACATTTTGAGGGACCTCAAAAATGTTTTGACCTTTTGAGGGACCTCAAAAGGTCCCTCAAAAAGGTGACCTTTTGAGGGACCTCAAAAAATTTTCCAGAGTGGCTGCACCAGTTTGTTTTTCCACCAACAGTGTAGGAGGGTTCCCCTTTCTCACCAACACCTACTGTTTCCTGTGTTGTTAATTTTGTCATTCTGACAGGTATGAGGTGATATCTCATCATGGTTTTGATTTGTATTTCCCTGATGATGAGTGATGTTGAGCATCTTTTCATGTGCCTAATAGGGTGCCTATTAGGGTCTGTATGTCTTCTTTGGAAAAATGTCCATTCATGTCTTCTGCTCATTTCTTCACTGGATTATTTATGTTTTTGGTGTTGAATTTGATAAGTTCTTTATAGATTTTGGATACTAACCCTTTATCAGATATGTTGTTTGAAAATATCTTCTCCCATTCTGTAGGTTGTCTTTTAGTTTTGCTGATTGCTTCCTTTGTTATGCAGAAGAAGCTTTTTATCTTCATACAGTCCTAACAGCTAATTTTTGTTTTTGTTTCCCATGCCTCCAGAGACATGTTTAGTAAGAAGTTCCTGTGGCTGAGATCAGAAAGGTTGTTGCTTGTGTTTTTCTCTAGAATTTTGATGGCTTCCTGTCTCAGATTTAGTTCTTTCATACATTTTGAATTTATGTTTGTGTATGGTTTAAGAAAGTGGGCCAGTTTCATTCTTCTGCATGTTGCTGTCCAGTTTTCCCAACATCATTTGTTGAAGAGAATGTCTTTTTTTTCCATTGGATATTCTTTCCTGCCTTGTCAAAGACTAGTTGACCATACAGTTGTGGGCCCATTTCTGGGTTTTCTATTCTGTTCCACTGATCTATGTGTCTGTTTTTGTGCCAATACCATACTGTCTTGATCACTACTGCTTTGTAATACAGCTTGAAATCCAGTAGTGATGCCTCCTGCTTTGCTTTGCTTTTTCTTTTTTTTATATGAAATTTACTGTCAAATTGGTTTCCATACAACACCCAGTGCTCATCCCAACAGGTGCCCTCCTCAATACCCATGACCTACCCTCCCTTCCCTCCAACCCCCCTCAACCCTCAGTTTATTCTCAGTTTTTAAGAGTCTCTTATTTTGCTTTTCTTTTTCAATATTACTTTGGCTATTCAGGGTCTTTCTGGTTCCATACAAATTTTAGGATTGTTTGTTCTACTTCTGCGAAAAATACTGGTGGTATTTTGACAGGGATTGCATTAAATTTGCAGATTGCTTTCAGTAGTATAGATATTTTAACAATATTTGTTCTTCTAATCCATGAGCATGGAATGTTTCCCATTTCTTTGTGTTATCTCCAATTTTTTTTTCATATGTTGTCTATAGTTTTCAGAGTATAGATCTTTTACCTTTTTGGTTAAGTTTATTCCTGGGGATCTTACTGTTTTGGTGCAATTGTAAATGGGATCAACTCCTTGATTTCTCCCTCTTCTGCTTTATCATGGGTGTATAGAAATACAACAAATTTCTTTACATTGATTTTATATCCTGTGACTTTGCTGAATTTGTGTATCAGTTCTAGTAATGTTTTGGTGGAGTTTTTTGGGTTTCCTGTATAATGTATCATGTCATCTGCAAACAGTGAAAGTTTGACTTTTTCCTTGCCAATTTGGATGCCTTTTGCTTCTTTTTGTTATCTGATTGCTGTGGCTATGACTTTCAGTACTATGTTAAATAACAATGGTGAGAGTGGACATCATTGTCTTCTTCCTGACCTCAGAGTAAAAGCTCTCACTTTTCCCCCACTGAAGATGATATTAGCTGTGGGTCTTTTGTATATAGGGAGTTTCTTTTTGTTTTTTGTTTGTTTGTTTGTTTTGTTGTTTTGTTTTTGTTTTTTGTTTCCATAAATATTTTTCACATTTTTTAAAATTTACATCCTAGTTAGCATATAGTCCTATAAAGATTTCAAAAGTAGATTCCAGTGATTCATCCCCTATGTATAACACCCACTGCTCATCCCAACAAGTGTCCTCCCCAATACCCCTTACCCATTTATCCCATACCCCCCTCCCACAATCCCTCCAGCAACCCTCAGTTTGTTCTCTGTATTTAAGAGTCTCTTATGTTTTATACCCCACATCCTTGTTTTTATATTATTTTTGCTTCCCTTCCCTTATGTGCATCTGTTTTGTATCTTAAATTCCACATATGAGTGAAGTCATATGATATTTGTCTTTCTCGGACTGGCTAATTTTGCTTAGCATAATACCCTCTAGTTCCATCCACATAGTTGCAAATGGCAAGATTTCATTCGTTTTGATTGCTGAGTAATACAGGTAGTTTCTTAAAGTTAATCATGCCCATACACTATGATCCATGCTACAACATGGATGAACAGAAAAATAATTATACTAGGTGAAAGAAGAGAGACATAATATAGTGCATAACACTTTACATAAAGTCTAACAAATGTTAAAGAAATCTATAGTGAGAAAAAGCACATTAGTGGTTGCCTGGGGACAGAAGAAAACGTACAAGATGCAAAGGTGTACAAAGGAACTTTTGTGAGTGATGAATATGCTCATGATCTTAACAACAGTGATGATTTCATTAGTGTATACATATGTCAAAACTTATCAATTTTATACTTTAAATGTTTGATTTATTTGCATTAATTATGCTTTAACAAAACTGTTAAAAAGGGATCAACAGGGGTGCCTGGGTGGTGCAGTCATTTGAGTGTCCGACTTCAGTTCAAGTCATGATCTCACAGCTTGTGAGTTCGAGCCCCACGTCAGGCTCTGTGCTGACAGCTCAGAGCCTGGAGCCTGCTTCGGAATCTGTGTCTCCCTCTCTCTCTGCCCCTAACCCACTTGCATTCTGTCTCTGTCTCTCTCAAAAATAAACATTAAAAAAAGTTTTTTTAAAAAGGGATCAACAAAAATATTCATATTTTTTAGTTGTCTGCATAATAAATGTTTAAAATAGATTAAATTATATAGTTCATGGGAAATTTTTAGAATGTCTATATGTCTAAAGCCCTTTACTCATAATCAGTTCACTCTGCACAGGGACAGGGAAACAGGTGACGCTGTACATGGAAGCCATTGGAAAAGCTTCAAATGATGATGATGATGTTAGCCAACAGTTTTTGAACATTTGGTCAAGCATTTTTGTAAGCATGTTAAAGCTATTGACTCAGTTCATTTTCATAGCAAAACTTTGGAACGCGTAGTAAAAAAGTTAACCCATATTTATTGATGAGAAAACTGAGGCACAAAAAAAGCTTCTGTATCTTATTCAAGGTCAAATATCTATTAAGTAGCCAAACGGTTATATAAGGTACCCAAAACAAACCACCATAGGATAGACTAAGTCAAAATTAAACCTAGGCCTCTGGATTTCCAAATCAAGTCTTCAGTATCTAGCAGACACACAGATCTATTAACTATCGACTATTAAATGTGTACTATATGTCAGACATTATGATAAGCTTTTCACACGAAAAGCTCGATAAGCAAATCACATGAGAAAATTACTCAAGCATTTTCTCATGTGATTTTCAGAATAATTCATGCTACAGATGAGGGCAGTCAGGCTTAGAATGGATGAGTAGCCTGGCCACAGACACATGACCACTAAGTGCCAAAGTTTAAATTTGAATCCAGGTCTGTTACAAACATCTTTGCTTTTTACTACTCTCTCTGATGTCTCTTTGCCATGGCAATTGTATCGTGGTAACAAACTTAACTCCTACCACAACACTCGTGTTCTTAGAAAAGACTAATTCACTCATTTTGTCAGATTTGATCTTCCACATGAGACCCACCAACATCACGTCACTAACCTCTGTTTAACAGAGAAAAGTTAACTGGAAGTCCAATCCGGTTTAAAGCTTAGCATGATCCAATAACTCTGACAGTCCTTTCAGGTACTATTCCACATCTAATGGATAAAAATGCTCATCAGTCAGACAGTCTCTCTTCTCTCTTCCATTCCCCAATTTTCTCTCTACTGCCATGTCTAGATTTATGAAAGGAAAGGTGTGTAAGATAAATTGGCATTGATTATGGGAGCACAGTCCTCTTATTCAGGCAGTGCCCCTGTACTTTCGTCAGCCTCTTTCGGTGACTGGCATTCTGTTCTCTCTTTAGACTTGGAAAAATTCCAGGGGAATGCCCTAGCTGACCTTAGCTGCTTCCATAAACCCCACTGAGGTCTGACTTCAACTTCAGTTTGCTCCTGGTCACATATTATTAGGTTGTCTGTTCCACAGTCCTCATTACAAAGTCACCTTGCCCCACTATGGCTGCCACTGATGCCTCTGTCCAGATCCTCAACTAGAAATACCAGTCCATTCCACACAGAGTCCAAGAGGGTACAGGAAAGATAAAGTCCCAGCACGTCTGCCTGCCTGGCCAGACTCTGCCAGCAAGTCCGCTTTGATTTGGCCACGCTTTGTTGCTATGAAGTGCCATTCAAGACAACCACCTCACACATTCCCAAATGGAAAGTGAAGGCGAAGGCACCCACCCTCTAAGTTGCCCTCATTTACTTGCACAACTCCCTTTTCTGACTTTAGAAATCAGGATGTGTGTTGCTCCTCTTGTTTTCCTACCTAGCTTTTTCTTCTGAAGGAAAAAGTAAGTTTCCCTCTCCTTTTTTATGGGACCTCCCCTTTACAAAACGTTATGGTCTCACAGACAGCATGCTAAAAATAGGAGTTAGAGAAATTCAGATGTCCTTTGGTCAAGGTACTATTGTAGCCTACACTGCTACTATTCTGATGCAAAATTATATTTTGTTTAAGAGTAGTAACTAATTGTTACCTAATGCTTTTTCTTTATAATCCTTCTGTAACAAATTTTAACCTACTCCTAAGCAGAAGCATGCTTTCAAAAAGGCAAAATTGTATCAATAATTTTAAAATATTCATGGATATAAATTGTACAGAATAGTACAAATGATATGTTAATGAAGAATCATTTGACAACATTGTAAATATGTATTATTTGATTATAAATTGATATTATTTTATTAAAATATGTTAAATGGTTATCTGATTATTAATGGAGTTTGAGAATGAGAAAATAATTTTTGATGTTAGTTTTCGATTCTTATCAATGTTGCTGAAAAAAGTCCTAGTTTTGTCATCAGACTGTTTTTGAAAAATCAGAAAATAGCATTTTTTAAATGATTTGAGTGTAAATTAAATTTTCTTATAATTGCTTCCATTCTATCTTCAACACAGAATATTTACATTATTGTGAATTCCTCATTCTTACACTGTGCCATGATGTGATTTGACCTTCATTAGCACAAATATAATTGTAAACACAAATGCCAACCTGGGCACTGAAACCGCACGGTACTTCTAATTTATCTCCACATTATGCCTCTTTAGTTCCTTTATGTTACCTTTTTTTCCCAAAACAATATGCTTTTTTATTTGCTTTATTTTTTTATTTATATTATTTTTTATTTATTTTTATTTTTTTAATTTTATTTAATTCTAAGTCAGTAAATATATAGTGTAATAATGATTTCAGGAGTAGAATTTAGTGATTCATTACTTACATATAACACTCAGTGTTCATCCCAACAAGTGCCCTCCTTAATGCCCATCACCATTTAGTGCATCTCCCCACCTACCATCCCTCCAGCAACCATCAGTTTGTTCTCAATAGTTAAAGAGTCTCATGGCTTGCCTCCCTCTCTGTTTTTTTTTTTTTACATTTATTTATTTTTGAGAGACAGAGAATAAGTGGGGGAGGGGCAGAGAGAGAATGAGACACAGAAACCAAAGCAGGCTCCAGGCTCTGAGCTGTCAGCACAGAGCCCAATATGGGGCTCAAACCCATGAATTATGAGATCATGACCTGAGCTGAAGTCAGATGCTTAACCAACTGAACCACCCAGGTGCCCCTCCCTCTCTGTTTTTATCTTATTTTTCCTTCCTTTCCTTTGTGTTCATCTGTTATGTTTCTTAAATTCCCCTATGCTCATCTGTTTTGTTTCATGTGATATTTGTCTTTTTCTGACTAACTTATTTTGCTTAGCAATAACACATTCTAGTTCCATCCACATTTTTGCAAATGTCAAGATCTCATTCTTTCTGATCCTCGAGTAATACTCTATTGTATACATATACATCTTATTTATCCATTCATCAGTCAATGAACATTTGGGCTCTTTCCATAATTTGCCTATTGTTAACAGTATTGCTATAAACATTGTGGTGCATGTGCCCCTTCAAAACAACACTCCTGTGTCCTTTGGATATTTGGATAAATACCTAGTAGTGCAATTGCTGGGTTGTAGATGCAATTAATTTTTTGAGGAACCTCCAAATTGTTCTCCAGAGTGGCTGCATCATTTTGCATTCCCACCAGCAGCAAAAGTGTTCCCCTTTCTCCGCATCCTTGCCAACATTTGTTGTTTCCTGAGTTGTTAATTTTAGTATGTTAGTTATATTTTAAATAAAAATTCCAAATGTAAAATTCCTCACCAGGAATTCACAGGTCCAAAAAACAGTAAGATATCTCATTTAAACTTTAACATAAAACAACCACCCTGTAATAAGCATCTATACTTTTCAGGCATTTTAATATACAAATTTCATTTAATCTCCACATGAGCTTGATTTTATTATCTTCATTTTACAGAGATTCAGCAAGTTCAAATGACTTACATAGTAAGCTGCAAAGTGATGAATAAACACAATCTTTCCGGTGCCAAATACCATGTTTTTATCACATCACAATACATTCTGTTTCATATTAAATAATATGCATACATGATATTACCATAAGAATACAAAATAACAGCTATTTTTAGTATGTCTACAATGTAGTATATATTTATATGTGGGCCCAATGATAAAAAGATTCTCTACAAAGACCCATTAATTAAAGTTGTGATGCTAGAATTAGTAATCAATCTAGACCTGGAGAGAGGTAACACTCTCCAATCAATAAATTAATAAAATATCAATCAGCATCGTAAGTATATATTTTTACAGTCAGCCTCTTAAATTTGAACCAAAGGTATTCTGCATAGAATACATTTTAAAAGTCCTTAACCTTGCTTTCAGGAAACAAAACACCTTATAAAAATCTAAGGAACATCTCCAGTATACATCTACTACCTTCTTTGACCGTGTCTATCACAGGTCAATGCCAACTTCCAGCTTTCACAGTTTGGCAAAAACACTGAAATAGGATTGAGATAAATTTAATAAGCTTTTTCTTAAACAGAGAAAAATACCTTAAACTCTGTCTGCTAATCATGTTTTAAAAGCATATTATTTGTGCACAACAAGTTACTTTTAAAATTCTATTCTCAGGATTTCTAGATAAACTGATGAAGTTCAAGCCCAGGCCACAAGGAAAGGAAGGAAAAATAATTAGCAAATTTATAAATATAATATACTCCCATGATGAAAAAAACAGTACTGTTGAAGTAAGATCTTACTTCTCAATTGCAGTAGCAATATGCAAAATTGGGCTATGTCTATATCCCAGCTATGAAATACAAGAAGAAAACTACAATAAATATAAGATATATAATTGTTTACACATAGATATGATTGCCCTTCATTAAGGAAGAATATCTTAGTTAAAATAAATAATTTACTTTGGCAAACAAACAAATGCAACTGAAACCCTAATTACTTTGCTCCTCCCTCTACTTGTTATCTCTACCCATGCATGTACCTATCTCTGGATTCTCATTTTTAAGTAGGAAATGAAGAAACCATCCTGTCAAAAAAGAGAGAAGTGTATATACCTCTCTAGTGGTTTTTCTAGGCAATTCAGTTGAGCTGAACAGGAATTCTCATTAGTTCAATATAGATAAATAAGAATCCCTGGTTGAGGGATGACATTATTCTTCCTTTCTTTCAAAACTCTGTCTAAATCTGACCTCCAAGGAACCCTTCTTCGTACCATCTGCTTATCCCTTATCCATAAAAATGCATATAGATCTTTTAATCCATATGCATTTATACTCTTGCACAGTTTCGATGTACATTATTTATATGTGGTTCTATTATTGCTATCATTGCCAATGGCTAAATATGTGTGTGTCGTGTGCATATACATACATATATAAGTAGAATATATATCTATAAATATATAAATATAGCCTCCAACTATAAAACCTTGCATTATTTTTATATCCGTGTACTACTGAGCATAGAGCTATGACAGGGAAGGCACACTTAGATGTTAAATGTCACACTGTATGGACATACTGCTGGCCACTGTCAAAATGACCGAGAGCAGGTGATTTCATTTCCAGTTATCATCTGTATTTCTGCAGAAACTTCTTTAAAATACATACAAACTTCTGAATCCCACAGGGCCCCACTCTGCGTAGCACCGATTTAATGATGCTGTAACTAGCATCATTGATAAGCTTTATCAGGAAAACACTTGATCACTTGGCAAGATGTAAATGGATGTCCTGGCAGCAAATCTTATGAAGGTTTCTGAAAAAGACTGTTCTGTTTCAAATTATCTTCAAGAAAAAGACAGTAATTAGAATTCATGATGTCAGGAAGGTAACTGCCAAGAGAAGTAAAGCTGCTTTTGGAAACATACAAAGCCAGAGGCTTCTGATTCATGTTTAAATCACACAGAAAAAAAAATGAATTAAATCTTATTAAAATTGAACTAAACTCTTAAAGTGACTCAATTTAATAATTCAACTCAATATAAAATCACTGATTGTCCATGGAAGAGTAAGTGTCTACTACTTGTTCAGGATTTTTTAAAATCTTTATTGAGATATAATTCACATATCATATAATTCACTCATTCAAACTGTGTAACTCGATGAACTTTAGTATATTCACAGATATGTGCAAACACCACTGTGGTCAATTTTAGAATATTTTCATTACCAAAAAAAAAAAAAAAACCAAACCTGTACACTTTACCTGCCATTCCCAATTCCCCCTTAATCCCCAGCCCTAAGAAACCACTAATTTACTTTCTTTCTACGTGGATTTACCCACTCTGGAGTTTCACATGAATGGAATCATAATTTATGGACTTCGTGACTATTTTTTTCACTTAGTATAATGTGTTTGATTAGTACTACATTCCTTTTTTGTGGCTAAATAATATTCCATTGTTTGGATATACATTTCATTTATTTATCTATAGATGGACATTTGGATTATTTCCATCTTTTTGCTATTATGAATAATGTTGCTATAACCATTCGCGTACAAGTTTTTGTGTAGACATATGCTTTCATTCCTCTTCAGTACATACAAAGAGTGGAGTTGCTGGATCATACAACAACTCGATCTTCAAATTTTTTTATGTCTTTCATTTTTTTTTTTTTTGAGAGAGTGCAAGATGGGGAGGAGCAGAGAGAGAAGGGGACAGAGGATCCCAAGTGGGGTCTGCACTAACAGTTTACAGCAGCAAGTCTGATGTGGGGCTTGATCACTAACTGCGAGATCATGACCTGAGCCACCTAGGTGCCTTTGATCTTTAATTTTTAATTGAGGAACTAACTACCAGACTCTTCAAAGAAGCTGCACCATTCCACATTCCCACCAGCAGGGTAAGAGAATCTGATTTCTCCATAACCTCATTATTATCTGGTTGTTGTGTTTTGTTTTTAAGCCATCCCAGTATGTGTGAAACAGTATCTTATGATGGTTTTGATTTGCATTTTCCCAATAATTAATAATGTCAAGCATCTCTTCATGTGCTTTTTGGACATCTGTACATCTTCTTTGGAGAAATAACTCCTCAGATAATCTGCCTATTTTTAATCATCTTTTGTCATTTTATTATTGAGTTGAAAGAGTTCTTTATATTTCTAGGTACAACATCCTTATGAGATCTATTATGGACTGACTTTTCACTGTACTTTTTTCCAGCTTTACTGGGATATCATTCACATGTAACATTGTGTAAATTTAGAGGATACAATCTGATGATCTGATACACATGTATACATTGTGACATGTCGACCACAATAAGATTACTTAAGATTACATGCTTCCCCCATCTAATTACCCTATTTTTTTTTGTTATTGTTGTTAAGATGAGAACATTTAAGATGAATTCTCACAGCACCCTTTAAGTATACAATACAATGTTCTCAACTATATCACCATGCTGTACCTTAAATCTTCAGAAGTCATTCATCTGATAACTGAAAGTTTGTACCCTTGATTGGCATCTCCCCATTTTCCCCACTCCCTGGTAACCTTGATTTTTTTCTCTGAGTTTAGGAGTTCACTTTTAGGATCCACATATAAGATCATATAGCATTATCTTTATGTAACTTATTTCACTTAGCAAGATGCCCTCCCGTTTATCCATGTTATTGCTAATGTCAGAATATCCTACTTTTTATGGCTGAATAATATTCTATTATCTATATATACCACATTTTCTTTATCCACTCATCTATTGATGGGCACTTAGGTTGTTTCCATATCTTGTAAATAGTGCTGCAATGAACATGGGAATGCAGATATCTCTCCAAGATAGTGATTTCATTTCCTCTGGGTATATACCAAAGAGTGGGATTGCTTGATCATGCGGTAGTTCAATTTTTAGTTTTTTGTGGAAACTCCATACTGTTCATAGTGGCTAAATTAATTTACATTCCCACCAACAGCGTACAAAGGTTCTCTCTTCTCTATACCCTCATCAGTATTTGTTATCTCTTGTCTTTTGATGACATCCATTCTAACGCATGTGAATGTGGAGTTTTACAATTTCAGCTCTTACATCTAAGTCCTTAATATATTTTGAGGCAATTTTCGTAAATGACAAAATGATCCAATTTCATAGTTATGCATTTAGATATCCAGTTCTACCAACACTATGTATTGAAGAGATTACCCTTTACTCACTGAGTATTCTTGGCTCCATATCAAATATTAATTGGCCATCCCTGTGTGGGTTATTTCTAGGATCTCTATTTTGTTCCATTGATCTGTTTTTGTCTTTTGCCAGTACCTGACAATTGTAATTACTATATATTTGTAACATAATTTGAAATTGGAAGCATAGCACCTCCAGCTGTATTCTTTCTCAAGATTTCTTTGACTATTTGCAGTCTTTTGTGATTCCATGCAAATTGTAGGATTTTTTTTCTATTTTTGAAAATATCGCCAATGGAATTTTGACAGGGATTGCATTCAATCTACAGATGGCTTTGGATACTGTTGACATTTTAACAATTTTAACTCCTCTGATCTGACATGAGATATCTTTCCATTTATTTCTGTCTTTCAAATTTCTTTCATTGGTGTCTTAAAGTTTCAGTGTGCAGATCTTTCACTTCCTTGGATAATTCCTAAATGTTTTATTTGTTTTGATGCTATTGTAAATAGGATTCTTTTTGTGTTTCTTTTACAAATAGTTCACTGTGAGTGTACAGAAACAACTGATTTTTGTAAGTTGATTGTGCATCTTAAAACTTTTATTGAATTTGTTTATTAGGTCTAGTAGCTTTTTGGTGGAGTTTTCCCACATATATAATCTTGTCATTAGCAAACAGAGACAATTTTACTTCTTCCTTTCTAATTTTAATGTCTTATACATCTTTGTCAAACTTTCACCATTGAATATGAGGTTAGCTGTGAGTTTGTCATAGACAGCCTTTATTATGTTGAAGTATGTTCCTTCTAAACCCAGTTTGCTGAAAGTTTGTATCATAAATCGATGGGGAAATGTGTCAAATGCATTTCCCGCAACTATTGAGATGATCACACAGTTTTTGTCTGTGTATGTTTAACTATCCTTGCATCCCAAGGATAAATCCAATTTGACCATGGCATATGATCTTTCTAATGTACTGTTAAATTCAATTTTCTAGTATTTTGTTGAGAATTTTTGCATCTTTAATAGGATATATAATGGTCTGTAGTTTTCTTTTCTGAATGTATCCTTATCTGGCTTTGGTATCATTGCAATGCTGGCCTCATAAAGTAAGTTTGGGACTGTTCCCTTCTCATTAATTTTTTGAAACAGTTTGAGGAAAATTTGGCATTAATTCTTCTTTAAATGTTTTACTATAATATTATTGTCAAATTGGTTTCCATACAACACCCAGTGCTCAGCCCAACAGGTGCCCTCCTCAATACCCATCACCCACCCTCCCCTCCTTCCCACCCCCCATCAACCCTCAGTTTGTTCTCAGTTTTTAAGAGTCTCTTATGTTTTGTCTGCTTCCTCTCTAACCTCATTTTTTTTCCTTCCCCTCCCCCATGGTCTTCTGTTAAGTTTCTCAGGATCCACATAAGAGTGAAAACATATGATATCTGGCTTTCTCTGTATGACATATTTCACTCAGCATAACACTCTCCAGTTCCATCCACGTTGCTACAAAGGGCCATATTCCATTCTTTTTCATTGCCACATAGTACTCCATTGGGTATATAAACCACAATTTCTTTATCCATTCATCAGTTGATGGACATTTAGGCTCTTTCCATAATTTGGCTATTGTTGAGAGTGCTGCTATAAACATTGGGGTACAAGTGCCCTTATACATTAGCACTCCTGTATCCCTTGGGTAAATTCCTAGCAGTGCTACTGCTGGGTCATAGGTTTAGATCTGTTTTTAATTTTTTGAGGAATTTCCACACTGTTTTCCAGAGCGGCTGCACCAGTTTGCATTCCCACCAACAGTGCAAGAGGGTTCCCGTTCTCCACATCCTCTCCAGCATCTATAGTCTCCTGATTTGTTCATTTTAGCCACTCTCACTGGTGTGAGGGGGTATCTGAGTATGGTTTTGACTTGTATTTCCCTGATGAGGAATGATGTTGAGCATCTTTTCATGTGCCTGTTGGCCATCCAGATGTCTTCTTTAGAGAAGTGTCTATTGTTTTCTGCCCATTTCTTCACTGGATTATTTGTTTTTTTGGGTGTGGAGTTTGGTGAACTCTTTATACATTTTGGATACTAGCCCTTTGTCCGATATGTCATTTGCAAATATTGTTTCCCATTCCGTTGGCTGCCTTTTAGTTTTGTTGATTGTTTCCTTTGCTGTGCAGAAGATTTTTATCTTAATGAAGTCCCAATAGTTCATTTTTTGCTTTTAATTTCCTTGCCTTTGGGGATGTGTCAGGTAAGAAATTGCTGCAGCTCAGGTCAGAGAGGTCTTTTCCTGCTATCTCTAGGGTTTTGATGGTTTCCTGTCTCACACTCAGGTCCTTTATCCACTTTGAGTTTATTTTTGGGAATGGTCTAAGAAAGTGGTCTAGTTTCATCCTTCTGCATGTTGCTGTCCAGTTCTCCCAGCACCATTTGTTAAAGAGACTGTCTTTTTTCCATTGGATGTTCTTTCCTGCTTTGTCAAAGATTAGTTGGCCATACTTTTGTGAGTCTAATTCTGGGGTTTCTATTCTATTCCACTGGTCTATGTGTCTGTTTTTGTGCCAATACCATGCTGTCCTGATGATTACAGCTTTGTAGTAGAGCCTAAAGTCTGGGATTGTGATGTCTCCCGCTTTGGTCTTCTTCTTCAAAATTCCTTTGGCTATTCGGGGTCTTTTGTGGTTCCATACAAATTTTAGGATTGCTTGTTCTAGCTTCTAGAAGAATGCTGGTGCAATTTTGATTGGAATTGCATTGAATGTGTAGATAGCTTTGGGTCATATTGGCATTTTAACAATATTTATTCTTCTAATCCATGAGCACAGAATATTTTTCCATTTCTTTGTATCTTCTTCAATTTCCTTCATAAGCTTTCTATAGTTTTCAGCAGACAGATCTTTTACATCTTTGGTTAGGTTTATTCCTAGGTATTTATGCTTCTTGGTGCAATTGTGAATGGGATCGGTTTCTTTATTTGTCTTTCTGTTGCTTCATTATTAGTGTATAAGAATGCAACTGATTTCTGTACATTGATTTTGTATCCTGCGACTTTGCTGAATTCATGTATCAGTTCTAGCAGACTTTTGGTGGAGTCTGTCAGGTTTTCCATCTATAATATCACATTATCTGCAAAAAGTGAGAGCTTGACTTCATCTTTGCCAATTTTGATGCCTTTGATTTCCTTTTGTCGTCTGATGGCTGATGCTAGCACTTCCAACACTATGTTAAACAACAGCGGTGAGAGTAGACATCCCTGTCATGTTCCTGATCTCAGGGGGAAAGCTCTGTTTTTCCCCATTGAGGATGATATTAGCTGTGGGCTTTTCATAAATGGCTTTTATGACGTTTAAGTATGTTCCTTCTATCCTGACTTTCTTGAGGGTTTTTACTAAGAAAGGATGCTGAATTTTGTCAAATGCTTTTTCTGCATCGATTGACAGGATCATATGGTTCTTATCTTTTCTTTTATTAATGTGAGGTACCACATTCATTGATTTGTGAATGTTGAACCAGCCCTGCATCCCAGGAATGAATCCCACTTGATCATGGTGAATAATTCTTTTTATATGCCGTTGAATTCGATTTGCTAGTATCTTATTGAGAATTTTTGCATCCATATTCATCAGGGATATTGGCCTGTAGTTCTCTTTTTTTGCTGGGTTTCTGTCTGGTTTAGGAATCAAAGTAATGCTGGCTTCATAGAATGGGTCTGGAAGTTTTCCTTACCTTTCTATTTTTTGGAAGAGCTTGAGAAGGATAGGTATTATCTCTGCTTTAAATGTCTGGTAGAATTCCCCTGGGAAGCCATCTGGTCCTGGACTCTTATTTGTTGGGAGATTTTTGATAACTGATTCAATTTCTTCGCTGGTTATGGGTTTGTTCAAGTTTTCTATTTCTTCCTGTTTGAGTTTTGGAAATATGTGAGGCTTAGGAATTTTTCCATTTCTTCCAGGTTGTCCAGTTTGTTGGCATATAATTTTTCATAACATTCCCTGATAATTGCTTGTATTTCTGAGGGATTGGTTGTAATAATTCCATTTTCATTCATGATTTTATGTATTTGGGTCATCTCCCTTTTCTTTTTGAGAAGCCTGGCTAGAGGTTTATCAATTTTGTTTATTTTTTCAAAAAAAATCAACTCTGGGTTTCATTGATTTTCTCTACAATTTTTTTATATTCTATATTGTTTATTTCTGCTCTGATCTTTATTATTTCCCTTCTTTGGCTGGGTTTGGGGTGTCTTTGCTGTTATGCTTCTATTTTTTAGGTGTGCTGTTAGATTTTGTATTTGGGATTTTTCTTGTTTCTGGAGATAGGCCTGGATTGCAATGTATTTTCCTCTCAGGACTGCCTTCGCTGCATCCCACAGCATTTGGATTGTGGTATTTTCATTTTCATTTCTTTCCACATACTGTTAAATTTCTTCTCTAATTGTCTGGTTGACCCATTCATTCTTTAGTAGGGTGTTTTTTAACCTCCATGCTTTTGAAGGTTTTCCAGACGTTTTCCTGTGGTTGCTTTCAAGCTTCATAGCATTGTGGTCTGAAAGTGTGCATGGTATGATCTCAATTCTTGTATACTTATGAAGGGCTGTTTTGTGACCCAGTATGTGATCTATCTTGGAGATAGTTCCATGTGCACTCGAGAAGAAAGTATATTCTGTTGCTTTGGGATGCAGAGTTCTAAATATATCTGTCAAGTCCATCTGATCCAATGTATCATTCAGGGCCCTTGTTTCTTTATTGATCCTGTGTCTAGATGATCTACCCATGGTTGTAAGCAGGGTATTAAAGTCACCTGCAATTTCCACATTCTTATCAATAAGGTTGCTTATGTTTGTGATTGTTTTATATATTTGGGGGCTCCCATATTCGGTGCATAGATATTTCTAATTGTTAGCTCTTCCTGATGGATAGAGCCTGTAATTATTATATAATGCCCTTCTTCATCTCTTGTTACAGCCTTTAATTTAAAGTCGAGTTTGTCTGATACAAGTATGGCTACTCCAGCTTTCTTTTGACTTTCAGTAGCATGACAGATAGTTCTCCATCCCCTCACTTTCAATCTGAAGGTGTCCTCAGGTCTAAAATGAGTCTCTTGTAGACAGCAAATAGATGGGTCTTGGTTTTTTTATCCATTCTGATACCCTGTGTCTTTTGGTTGGAGCATTTAGTCCATTTACATTCAGTGTTATTATTGAAAGATACGGGTTTAGAGTCATTGTGATGTCTGTAGGTTTCAGGCTTGTAATGATGTCTCTGGTACTTTGTGGTCCTTCCAACATTTTACTCACAGAGTCCCCCTGAGGATCTCTTGTAGGGCTGGTTTAGTGGTGACGAATTTCCTTCAGTTTTTGTTTGTTTGGGAAAACCTTTATCTCTCCTTCTATTTTGAATGACAGACTTGCTGGATAAAGGATTCTCAGCTGCATTTTTTCTGTTCATCACATTGAAGATTTCCTGCCATTCCTTTCTGGCCTGCCAAGTTTCAGTAGATAGGTCTGTCACTAGTCTTATCGGTCTCCCTTTATATGTATGTTTATCCCTAGCTGCTTTCAGAATTTTCTCTTTATTCTTGTATTTTGCCAGTTTCACTATATGTCTTGCAGAAAATCAATTCAAGTCACATCTGAAGGGAGTTCTCTGTGCCTCTTGGATTCCAAAGCGTTTTTCCTTCCCCAGATCAGGGAAGTTCTCAGCTATGACTTGTTCAAGTACACCTTCAGCCCCTCTCTCTCTCTTCTTCTTCTTCTGGAATTTCTATGATATGGACATTGTTCTGTTTGGTTGCATCACTTAGTTCTCTAATTCTCCCCTCATACTCCTAGATTTTTTTATCTCTTTTTCTCAGCTTTCTCTTTTCTGTAATTTTATCTTCTAATTCACCAATTCTCCTCTGCCTCTTCAATCCGTGCTATGGCCACCTCCATTTTATTTTGCACTCATTTACAACATGTTTTACTGCCTCATGACTATTTCTCAGTCCCTTGAGCTCTGTAGCAATAGATTCTCTGTTGTGCTCTATGCTTTTTTCAAGCCCAGTGATTAATTTTATGACTATTATTCTAAATTCTTGTTCCATTATATTGCTTAAATTGTTTTTGATCAATTCGTTAGCTGTCGCTACTTCCTGGAGTTTCTTTTGAGGAGAATTCTTCTGTTTCATCATTTTGGGTAGTCCCTGGGGTGGCTCCAAACTGCAGGGCACTTCCTCTATCCTGTCCGGAGTAACTTGTGTTGGTGGGCAGGGCCACAGTCAGACCCACTGTCTGTCCCCAGCCCACCGCTGGGGCCACAGTCAGACTGCTGTGTACCTTATCTTCCCCTCTCCCAGGGGCAGGACTCACTGGAGTGGTGTGGCCCCTGTCTGGGCTACTTGCACACTGCCAGGCTTGTGGTGCCGCTTCAATGGGATCTGGCCAAGGGCGTATTAGCCAGGGTGGATCCGCAAGGTGCACTGGGGTGGGAGGGGCAGACTTAGCTCGCTTTGCCCTCGGAGGTCCCCTGTGGGAGGGGCCCTGCAGCTCTGGGAGGGAGGCAGGCCTGTCGGAGAGATGGATCCACAGAAGCACAGTGTTGGGCATTTGAGAGGTGCAAGCAACTTGGGTGATGGAACTGGTTCCCTTTGGAATTTCAGCTGGGGGATGGGAGAGGGAGACGGCAGTTGCCAACACCTTTGTTCCCCCACCAAGCTGAGCTGTCTTCCGGGGATCAACAGCTCTCCCTCCCAGGATCCTCTTGCCCTCCCTGCTCTCCAAGAGCAGAGCTGCTGACTTTTAACATTCCAGATGTTAAATCCCACTGGCTGTCAGAACTCACAGAGTCCAGCCCCTCCGTTTTTGCAAGCCAGACTTCGGGGGCTCTGCCTTGCCAGGCAGGCTGCCCCTCCACTGCTCCAGCTCCTTCTTGCCAGTCTGTGTAGCACACACCGCCTCTCTGCCCTTCCTAGCCTCTTCCGTGGGCCTCTTGTCTACGCTTGGCTCCAGAGAGTCTGTTCTGCTAGTCTTCTGGTGGATTTCTGGGTTATTTAGGCAGATGTGGGTGGAATTTAAGAGATCAGCAGGACGAGGTGAGCCCAGAGTCCTCCTACACCGCCATCTTCCCTAAAAATCCTTCTTTAAATGTTTTATAGAATTTACTTGCGAAGCCATCTGCTCCTGGGTTTTCTTTGTTAAGAGGTATACGATTGCTTATTTAATCTCTTTACTTCCTATTAATCTGTTCAAATTTTCTATTTTTTCATGACTCAATATTGGTGGATTATATGTTTCTATAAATTTATCCATTTCTTCCAAACTGTCAAATCTGTTGCCATATACTTACTCATAATAGTCTTTTATGATCCTGCAGTGTCATTATAATGTGTTTTTTCATTTCTGATTTTGAGTCTTCTTTTTTTTCTTGAGGAAATCTAGCTAAAGGTTTGTCAATCTTATTTATCTCCTCAAAAACACAACTCTTAGTTTTGTTGATCTTTTCTATTGTTTTTCTATTATGTTTTTGTTGTTGTTGTTGTGATCTTTGTTATCTCGTTTCTTCTGCTAACTTTGGGCATCATTTGTTCTCTCTCTAGTTCCTTGTGTTGTGAAATTATTTACTTGAGATCTTTCATTTGTTTTAATGTAAGCACTATTGCTATAAATTTCACTTTTAGCACTGTTTTCATTGTATCCCATAAGTTTGATATTTCAATAGAAAGCCCTCTATTGAATTTCCATTTTCATTTGTTTCAAGATTTTTCATTTCTCTAATGGTTTCATCTTTGACCCACTGGTTGTTCATAAGTATGTTATTTAATTTCCACCTATTGGTTAATTTCTCAATTTTCTTTTTGTTATTGTTTTATAGTTCCATGCTACTGCAACCTAAAAAGATACTTGGTATGATTTCAATCATTTATAATTTGCTAATACTTGTTTTGTGACATAACACATGATCTACTTGAGAGAATATTTCATGTAGACTCTAGAAGAATGTGTATTCAACTGCTGTTAGATGGAATGTTCTGTATGTCTCTTAGATATATTTGTCTATCTTAAGTTTCCTTATTGGTTTTCTGTCTGGATGATCTACCCATTGTTGAAAATGGGGTATTAAAACGCCCTCCTAGGGGTGCCTGGGTGGCTCAGTCAGTTAAGCATCCAACTTCAGCTCAGGTCATGATCTCAAGGTCCGTGAGTTCAAGCCCATGTTGGACTCTGTGCTGACACCTCAGAGCCTGGAGCCTGTCTGGGATTCTGTGTCTCCCTCTCCCTCTCTCTCTCTCTCTCTCTCTCTCTGCCCCTCCCCTGCTCTCTCTCTCTCTCTCTCTCTCTCAAAAGAATGAATAAATAAATAAATAAATAAATAAATAAATAAATAAATAAATACTAAAAGAATTTTAGAAAGGGGCTCCTGGGTGGCTCAGTTGGTTAAGTGTCTCATTTCAGCTCAGGTCATGATCTCATGGTTCACGAGTTCGAGCCCTGCATCAGGCTCTGTGCTGAGAGCACCAAACCCAGAGCCTGCTTCAGATTGTTTCAGCTTGTTTCAGATTCTGTGTCTCCCTCTCTTTCTACCCCTTCCCTACTCATGTTCTGTCTCTACCTCTCTCTCAAAAATAAATAAACATTTAATTTTTTTTAACTATGCCCATTATTGTATTGTTGACTATTAAGCCCTTTAGTTATGTTAGTATATGCTTAATATATTGAGGTGTCCCAATGTTGGATGTATATATATTTATGATTGTTATATCCTTTTGATAAATTGACCCCTTAATTATGATCTAATAACCTTTTTTGTCTCTTGTTACAGTTTTTGACTTAAAATCTTTTACAGTTTTTGTCCAATATAAATATAGTTACCCTTGGTCTCTTTTGGTTTCTATTTGCTTGGAATATCTTTTTCTATCCCTTTACTTTGTGTGTCCTTGAAGCTGAAGTGAGTCTCATGTAGGCAGCATATAATTAAGTCTTTTTTATCCATTCAGCCACATGTACCTTTTGATTGGAGAACTTAATCCATTTATATTTAAAATGATTATTGATAGGTAAGGACTTACTATTGCTATCTTGCTCATTGCTTTCTGGCTGTTTCATAGTTCCTTTGTTCCTTTCTTCCTCTCTTGTTCTGCTCTCTTATAAATTGATGATTTTTCACAGTGGTATACTTTGATTCCCTTTTCTTTATCTTTTGTGGTCTACTATAGGTTGTTTTGTGGCTACCCTGAGGCTTACTTGAAACATACTATAGACATAACAGTATATTTTAAGTTTGTAACAACTTAACTTGGATTGCATATGAAACTCTACCCTTTTACTGTCCCCCCACATTTTATGTTTTTAATGCCAAAGTTTACATCTTTTTACATGTGTACACATTAGCAAGTTATTTTTGTAGAGCCTTTGTTTTGTTTTGGGTTTTTTGTGTGTGTGTTTCTTTTTGTTTTTATTTTTTGTTTTATTTTTTTTTTAATGTTTATTTTTGAAAGACAGAGCATGAGCAGGGAAGGAGCAGAGACAGTGGGAGACACAGAATCTGAAACAGCTCCAGGTTCTGAGCTGTCAGCACAGAGCCCAACACAGGGCTCAAACTCACAAACTGTGAGATCAAGACCTTAGCTGAAGTTGGATGCTTAACCAATTAAGCCACCCAGGTGCCCCTGTAGAGCTTTTGTACAGCTATTTTTGTAGCTGTAGCTATTTTTAATACTTTTATCCTTTAACTTTTATTCTAGAGTTAAGTGGGTAACCCTCTACCATATTCCAGTAATCCAGTATTAGACTAGTCTGAATCTGACTGTATACTCACTTTTACCAATGTTTGTATATTTTTATGTTACTAATTAGTTTGGTTTTAAGAATTTCTTATAAGGCAGGTCTAGTGGTAATAGATTCTCTTAGTTTTGGGAAGGGCAATTTTGCCTGTTAAAGTATTTTTGGTTGCAGAGGTTTTTTTATTTTAGCACTTTGAAGATATAATCTTACTCTCTCTTGTTCACTTATGGGAGTTCCCTGGTATGAGAAAATATGTGTTTCTCTTGCTCCTTTTAAATTTATCTCTTTATCTTTGATTTTAGATATTAGTGTGTCTTGGAGAATATTTTGGATTATAATTTTTGGGTGACCTACTTAGTTTCCTGAACTTGGATTTCTAAATGTTTTTCCAAGTTTGGGAAGTTCTTAGCCATTTTTTTAAAAAAATAAGCTTTCTGTCTCTCTCTCCCTCTCTTCTCCTTCTGGGATTCCAATAATGCAGAGACTAGGTGTCCCATAAGTACTGTAAACTTCCGTCATTCCTCATTTAGTTTTGGTGGTGGTGGTGGTGGTGGTGGTCCTCTGACTATATCATTTAAAATGATCTGTCTTCAAGCTCATTGATTATTTCTTCTGGTTGGTCAAGGCTGATATTGAAGCCCTCTATTGAATTATTCAGTTCAGTCATTGTATTCTTCAGCCCTAAAATTTGTTTGGTTCTGCTTTATGTTTTCTATCTCCTATTGAACTTCTCATTTTGTTCTTGTATTGTTGTCCTGATTTCATTTAATTATTTAACTGTGTTCTTTTGTAGCTCTCTGAACATCTTTAGAACAATTATTTTTATTTGTTTTATGTTTACCAGTTTATTAAAGGATATGATAAAAGTTAATGATGAACAGCTAGATGTAGAGATACATAGGGCGAGGCCTGGGTAGAACAATTATTTTTAATTCTTTGTTAGGTAATTCATGTATCTCCATTTCTTTGGGGTCAGTTTCTGGAAGTTAACTATATTCCCTTGGTAGTGTCATGTTTTCCAGATTCTTCTTGTAGTTTGTCATAGGTGAACATATTTCACCTCTGGAAGTCACCTCTTCCAGACTTTATGGACTGACTTAGGTAAGGCAATAACTTCATCTGCAGGTGAAGTTACCAGTAATGTGTATGCAGGTCTGGTGGTACAGGGCACCAAGTGCAGGGGCATGTGGCAGTTCTGTGTCTGGGGAGGTGTAATGTCTCAATGTCTCAGGCTACTTCGGCCTAAAACATCAACAACTGCATGTTGTTTGGTGAGCATTGCAGTGAGTCCAAAGTGCTTGCAAGACCTATTCAGGTCCTCAGCAGTGTCTCTAGGTCCAGCACCTAGGGACCAAGGCAGGCAATGGTGGCCAGAAGCAGTGGTATGCCCACATTCAGGAGGGCACTGGCTACCGGTGCTTGTCTAATGGCAGAGGTCAGTTGCAGACACATACAAGTAGTGACTATGGCTAAGGCCAGCAGCAAGGTCAGGCACAACTGTGGGTGCACTGGGATCCCTGGATATTTGTATTTACTCCTTTGGCTTCAGGGTCTCATCACAGGCACAAGAATAGCAAGGGAAGGCAGTGATAGGAGTAAGGACACCAGGTGGAAGCACACACCTAGAGGTAGCTAAAAGTGAGCCCAGCAGTTGCAAGCCAGTGATAGGAGACAGGACTTGATCTGGACCCCAAAGTAGCTGTGGGGGCCTTGGCTATTAACATGTACCTCTGAGGCTGCTGTGTCTCTCCATAGTCATGCATGTGACAGTGAAGGCTGGCTGGAGTCAGACTAGCAGATGGGCTAGCTAGAAGGGCTAGCATGTTCATAGCAGTAGAGGTCAGAAGTCTACATCACCATCTTGCATTTGTGCAGCTACAAAGCCAGGGCTGGCTGCTGGTGTATTCCAATGGCGGTAAGGTGGGGGTGGGGAGTGGGAAGGGATTCAGGTGACTGACATCTACAAGTACAAAAATTTGGAAGGCGAAAAACAGTGAAATCTGCAGGGGGTCTGCAATGGGTGTGCTGGCCATTGGTTGCTTCAGTGGTGAAAGCTGCTGGTATCCTCTGCAGAGCAGGTCACTGTGAACTGTGATAGTTCCCACTGCATGGTTGATACTGGTAGCCCCAGCCTCTCTTCCTTTTCGCCAGGCATCTCGATGTCTCAGCGATGGTCTCTGGGTGAGGTGAAACCAAACCCTTAAAGGCTGGGGAAGCTGGTCACTCACCTTGTTCTCCCTTTCTTAGTGAGGGGAACTCTTCTGAGCTGGGGCATTCACTCTAGGTGCTAAGCAGTGTTGGCCTCAGGAACTGGATGAAGCTGCTTCCTTTTTTGTGCAGTTCTTCTCAGGTTTTTTGTTCCACTCTGCTGCTAAAGTTTTTTAAATGGACTCCTCAGCTCTCCCAGAGATGTTTTTTATTCTTGGGTAGCTGTCTAATTATTGATCTTTGTTCGAGGGAGAGAGGCTGGCTTTTCCTATTCTGCCACCCTGGCAACGTCCTGTTTGTTTCATCGTTTCACTTTCTTGATAGGATACTTCGAAGCACAAAAGTTTTTCATTTTGATGAAGTCTAATATATACATATACATATATATATATATACGTACATATATATACATATATATGTACGTATATATATATATATATATACGTACATATATATATACATATATGTATACATGTATATGTGTATTTTCTGTTTGCTGCTTGTGTTTGTGGTGTCATATTTGAGAATCTTTTGTGAAATACCACTTCATGAAGATTTCCCCTTGTTTTCTTTGAGGAATTTTATAGTTTTAGCTCTTATAAATTTTGCTTAGAGTTATGTAAAAATGAGTTCAAGACATATATTTTATCTCTGATTTCATCTTAGTCCTAAAGAATCTTGCCTTTAATTCCTATATTCTTCTTCCTAGAATGAACCTCGCTTTAAACTCATCAAAATAAATTTTCTCCATTGTTATATCACCAGTTTGTTTAAGTCATTAAATAATTTAATAGGGGCTCAAATCTGATACACAGATGTCAGAATGCAAAGTCTGGATGCTCACAAACTAACTGATGCAAGAAATAAAGCTGTGTGAACACTGCTAGAGATTGAGGGCTGAGACCATTGGAAGACTCATTGCTTTGGTTAATTTTGGTTCACAACAGGGCACATGATGAGTCATGGAGGTTTAGGGTATGGGGACACAAGATAAACCATGGTGAGTGGTGATGCAGGGACACAAATGAGCCATGGTGGGTGAAGGTAGGAGGGACACAAGATGGAATTACATTGGGTGGGGGTAGGAGGAACACAGGATAGGCCATGGTGAGTGAGGGTAGGTGGGATGCAGGATGAGCTACAGTGGAGGGGCTTCTGTGAATCTAGTTAAAGAAAGGAGCGAGGTGTGAATCAATAGAGAAAAAGACACAGGTAGACATTCTTTGACAAGTCTTGTCCTCTCCCTTGTGGGCTTCCAGATCATCATCTTCCTAAACCTTACCAGATAGAAACTATTTGGTGGATCATTGAAAGAAATAATTGTGTAGAAAGACGTACTTAATTAGAAAGAATCCTCCTCTAAATTATACATGAAATGTCTCGTCAAATTTCTAAGATACAATGGTTAATTTTATAATTAAAACTTCAAAGCAACGTTTTTAAGTTTTAATTTATTCCCATTCATGCACTGTCTTTCTACAATTCCTCTGTTTCCAGGGAGTAATTATAATAAATTGAACTTCCACACAATTACACTTAAAACATGTAACATATTGTTTAGAGTACTTATTAATAGCAGGTTCGGTATTTGGAAATAGCCAAGTTATTCAGGGCCAAATGTGCTTTAAAAAAGTGGGCAATCAAGCTGTATAATATTGTTTTTGATAAAAAGGAAAAAATTAATTTATTCATGCATTGATTTATTTACTTATGTAACAAATTTTTCCAAGTACCTGGTATGTGCCAGGCCCTGTCTCGGTGCTGGGGATATAGCTAGGAAGAACAAAGTGCCTTTTCTCATGGAGCTTACACTCAAATGGAGAAACAGGCAATAAAATATCAGATGTTGGTGAGTTCAGGGAAGAAATAATGAGAGATTAGAGTGAACACTCTATTTTAGAGTTAAAACTATTTTAAGTAGGGTGAATGATCAAAGAAGCCTTCTCGGATGAGGTGACAAGTGAAGGAAAGAATAATGGTGTTTTCTACTTACACGTTAACAGTCCCATTCATTCAATATGCTGGCTACACTTCTGAGTTCAATAAATACCAACTTCATGATTCCAATGAATTACCATCGTATGTAGCCCTTTCTTAATAAATAAGCCCAAGTCCTTAGAAATATTTTCACATTCACCCAGGAAACCAAACTGATTTCCACCACTTTGTCCAAGCTGAAACAATATGGAAGTGTTCTATTAAGTACAGATAAATAATCACAAGTAGGATTTGAATTTATTATTAGCCTTCAGCCTCCTTAGTTATAGTTTTCTGAAAATGTTAAGATAGAAATTCACCAAAAATGAAAACACAGAGCTTCCTAGAAATTTTAAAAAGCATTCCTTTCCTTTTCTCACTTTTTTCAACTCATCTGAGAAAGACATCTGTCTGATCCTTTGTCGAATCATTTGTTTCAATTTCCCAGAAGAGACGATCCTCCTTCTTATCCTATGCCATAAATAAGGACATAACTAGTAACAGACACTTTGGCCAACTGCAACTATTATTTTGGATTTTCTAAAACATACATTTTAGATACAATGCTCAAACAAATAAATTATTTGAGAAAAGCTCTATTCTGCAACTCTGCTTGGTTCAAAGTCTATCAAATCACCATTTCCACGGAGGACTCAATTATTGCCAGAACTGTTTCATCCATTGCAAATTGCATTAGGCAGAAATTTGGCTCTCAAAATTTTAGACCAGATGCAAGTTTCAAAGAATTCTTTTTGTCTGAAGATGTATTAACTATGTTCTGATTTGAGCACTGAAATGAATTTGTATGATTGAGAGATGAAATAAATGTATATGCTTTCCACCTTCTAAGCTTAAATTAAGAACAATTGCCTCAAGCAGCGGCTTTGAAACTCTACTAATTTGATGTGTACCAGTATATTTATAAATGGAGTGATTGAAGCAGATACCTCTTTTTAAAAAACTTATTCTTATATTCTGGAACCTGTGGAAAACATATCGCTGACTCACAACTATCACTGTCATATGGCTAGGGTTTTGGCTGCAGTTATTGGTTATTTTAGTATGTGGTTCTTGTATAGAGCTGATGTGATAGCATGCTATTTTGTTTTTGACATGTCTTTACTCCTCATTGCAAGCCATATCCCTTCCACTCATTCTGTGCCTTCAGAAAACACAGGAAGCCTTGAAGATAGAGGAAACCAAGAGCTATAGAAAGGAACAAAAGAATTCCTGATTTGTAGCAATTTCACAGACAAGTGGTACTGAAAAAAATTACAGAAGGAGTTATAGGTGGGTTTCGCCTTATTATTATTTACAGTAAGATGGGCCCATTTTGTATCTAAACTAAAGAAAATTACCTCACAGTCTTTCTATAGATATGGTTTCTTTGCACCCATCTTTAAACAGAAATAAGCACTTATAAAAAGTTGAGAAAGATTTGTTATTTGGATTGTATTGATATTCAATATTTGCTTGATTGGTCACATGTGCACTCCCAAACAAAACTGAACCTCATCTACATTCTAGTCTTTTCTCCACCAAAGATATGATCTTCTCTAAATTATTTGCTTTCTATGAAGAAGTCTAAGGAGGAAAATATAACTCAAGAAGAAACGAAGCAAACAAAACCCTAAAGTAAAAAGGAAGAATAAAAGGCTATTTTTTTCACATACATTTTAATTCATACCTCCCCATTCTGCAAAGTGGCAAATAGCTTTGCACCTCGCTTAAAATCTCAGGACAGGCACACCTGATTTTATTTGCCCCCAACCACAGACTAAATAAGAAGCCACTGATGCCACAGGAAAGCAGGGTTGGGTTTGTAAATTGAAGTCAATTCTCCCTACTAACCAAACATCAGGAATGCATTTGTACCATGTTGATGCCCACCATAAAATATTATATGACATATTTTAAGCATTGTCATCCTCAAAACAGGAGGTTTTATATTCCTGAAAATATGGAAATCATGAATATTTTTTTTAAATGACCCTCTTATTCAATCTCTTCCTCCTTGTTTAGGACCTGTCTTTAAATGTAGATGATAGATTTATAAATCTCTTCTCTCCACCTAACTAAATGCGAACTGGAATCTGGAGTGGGGGTGGGGGCAGGGAAATCAGTTACTCAACCCATTCTGAATCTCTCAAGACTTCATTACTAAGCACTCCATATACTTTGCATACATCTCATCAAGCATGAAAAATTATTCAGGTTTGTTCAGGAGCAAGATATTTCCTCATTTCTACTTACAAGCAGGTTTCTTTTTGCACTCTCTAAAATATCATTAACAGAATTTTATGAACTGCCCATAGGACCCCTAAATCCAACTTAATTTGAAGTTGTACATCCTGTTCCTTAAGCAAGGAATGTTTGGGTATGACCAATATACTGAAAGATGGATGAGATGTGCTCATGGCAATACAGCTTTTAACCTTTCCTCTCCTCTACCATGACGGGGGTGAATTACCGTAAATGATGGGTACCCTGTCTGCAGTGTGGACAATTGATTTGACCTGACTGCCTCCAAAGCTCTAATGGACTTTGTGGCCAAATCCCCCGAGATATAAAATATGTCTAAGTGAATTGGGGCAGGTTAAAGAACAGACCTGCTTTTCATTGCAGGCTCTAGCTCTAATACATCTCCCAGTTGTTCAGGGCAAAAGATTAAAAATGATCAATACCCAAATCATTTTTTTAAAGTGTTGCCCTCGGTAAATCTATTTTTTGTTATTCTTCCCCCTGCCAAGCATGGTTTTACAAACCTTGAAAAGATCTTTTTCTTCAAACACAGAATTGTGTGCACAGCTCTATCTTCAGTTTATTTTGATTTAATTTATCCTCATCTACTCAGTTATTGATTACTCAGGCTGTACAAAATTTCTTTGGATTCAGATAGTGAATTCCTCATTTTTTGCGTTTACACTGAAGTTTCTATTTGCAGTGAGAAGGCAGGTTATCAAAGAGGAAGGAAACTGGGTAGGAAATGCTTCAGGAAAACAAAAGAGAGAATAATAAAGAAAAGGATGCCCAGGTAAAGTACAAAAAAACAGACCAAAAATTTGGAAATAAAAAATTATACTTGACATTGAAATTTTGTTTTTTTCTAATTCACATGATAAATAAGAAGAAGAAGAAATCATGACCAGTGTATAAAAATTCTAAATTAATTAATAGTATAAGAAGTGAAGATCAATAACAAAAGCAATATTTTTATTGTTTTTCATTAAAACAAAAATGAAATCCTAACACTTACCTCTCTGATGGCCTTTAGAAGGGGAGATCCATGCAGAGAGGAAGGGAAGAAATGGAAAAGAAAACATTCAGTAAGCCAAAGAAAGAATACTTCAGTAAGCGGTTTCTTGAATCAAGAGAACAGCAAGTCCATAAATAATAATATTTTAATCTAGATGTCACAAGATACAGAGTTTCATTTTGAAGGACATTATCCAACTCTGTATTCTCAGAAACAATAATATACAAGGTAGCTTTTGTGTTATCTTGAAGGTGTATCTCAAAAAGAATAAGAATCCATTTTCTTTAAAAATGCAGCTAATCAGGTCACTGACATTCACTCAACTATCACTGAACAATACTCTGCACAAAACACTGTGCTAGATAGCAAGGGAGAAAAGTGAGATGAGAAACTATTCCTGTTCCTCAAGGAGATGAGAATCTAGCTGGCAAAGTTAGATAAGCACAAGTGATAACAGTCAAAGCAAATATTGTGATACCATAAGAGTTATAAAGTGCTTTGAGTTTAAGAGAGAACTGTTATTTCCTTGTCAGAGCAAAGAAAGTTTTGTAGGAGTTGTTATATTTAAGCCTAATTCAAATGCAATGTGCACCTAAAACAATTTTAAAGCTTCAAACATTTTCAGAAGCTAGATATAGGAGGGAAAATTATTTCTATAAGTGTGCTACATTACATGCATAATTATACTGCCTTTCCATGACCTAAACAATGAGCTTTAAATTAGGGGCCAGTAAGGTTTTTCTATTAAGGGCCAGATAGTAAATACTTTACACTTTGTGAACCATAATGTGCTCTGTTGTAATTACTCCATTCTACCATAGACAGTATGTAAATGAATGAGCACGGCTCTGTTCCAATAAAACTTTATTTATGGACATTGAAATCTGAATTTCATATAATTTTTACATGAAACAAAATAGTATTCTTTTTAAAATCTGTCAACTATTTAAAACTGTAAAAACTATTCTTAGTTCACAGACTGCAAAAAAAAAAAAAACAGATGGTGGGCTACATTTAGCACATAGGCTGTAGGTTGCCAGCCCATTTGCTTTAGAGTTTTAATATCTCATCCTAGACACATACTACTTTGTAATTTTCTACCGATCACATCTTCAGATGTTATCTTTCCACATAACCTCTACACTACATCTGTAGAATAAGAAAAACCACTTCTCTTCCTATACATGTTTAGTAGTTACACTTCTTTGAAATAATTCAACTCTCTTGTGATTTTCTTGGAATGAATCACCAGTTGTATAGTTTCTAAAAGGGCAGTGCTACAATTTTTGTTTCAGTTTTACACTCCAATGCCCTTCCAGATGATGGCCAATATTTTATTGAATTCCTTTAGCAATAACATATGGGTCAAAGATGATACATGTTTATTAATATGCTGAAGAGTTTGTTATAAGCACAGAAAGAGATGAAACACAAAGGATAGATTGACCCTGAAATAGAATTTGAAAGAACTTTCTAACATAAATGCTCATCCTGCAGGTACATGAGGACCTCTTCTTGTGATCTGCAGGAAAGCACTTTTATGGGATACATTCTATGAATCATAGTTCTATATTATCTCATTTGATCTCACTTGATTCTCACTTTAACTGTGTGAGAGACAATTTCTATCATTTCCACTTCCGAAACTTTGAAGAGATTAAGTGACTCATTTAAGTTAACATAGTAAGTGGTAAAAAATAAAATGTAAACCTAAACTTCCTGCCCCCAAACTCCAAAATGATTTCATTTGATGTTTCACTTCTGATCTGAAGTCAAGGTTTATCTTAGCCAGCATATTTTACATAATTAAATATTAATAAACTGACTAAGCAGATAGAATGCTCACCTAAACACACATCCATATTTATTACAGTCAACAGGCCAGTCACTATTGAACAAACTTTTAGCACTCGATAAGTATATTGGATTACACAGCAGATAGACAGGCAACAACATCACCTCCCACACTCTGGAAAAGAGAGATATCTCTGCACCCTAATTTTTTGTTTACATTTATTCATTTTTGAGAGACAGAGAGAGACAGAGAACAAGCGGGGGAGGGGCAGAGAGAGAGGGAGACACAGAATCCAAGCAGGCTCCAGGCTCTGAGCTGTCAGCACAGAGCCTGACGCGGGGCTCAAACTCACAAACTGCAAGACCATGACCTGAGCCAAAGTCGGACGCTTAACCGACTGAGTCACCCAGGCACTCCTAATTCTGTTTTTTTATGCTAAGTAATCCTAACTGAAGAAGGAAAAGTGTTAATGGTTGATACTTTCTTACTAAATAAATCACCTTCTACCCCCACAATGATTCAAAAACTACCTATATAACATCACTTCTGCCTGCAAGGATCACTAGGTAGAAAAGAAAAAAACATTCAGTAATACTTCAAAAGAACACCAGATATGCACAGATATGAAGATGAGAAATATGGTAAGGAGCTGTCATTCCTCCTAGTCTGGCACTAGAAACTTCACACAACCTCAGAGTATCACAGGTAGGGTGCGTGAAGGGGTTTCCAGTTTGGTCATTCATTGCAGACCATCTATGAGTTGGAATAAGAGAATCCAGAATTATTAACAAATAATAATAATATTGTAAATGTTAATGAAAATTATAATTTCTACTATACATCAAGGTTAAAGGGATATCGAGATGCAGAATTTATCCCATAGGCCAATAAACAAAGCCATCAAGAGCCATTTCTTGACATTACAGGATCTCAAGTGTTTGTTCCTTTTGATTTTCAGCATAGTATAAAAAAATAGTTTTTAAGGGAAAATGGATTTTCTTAAAATTTCTAATTGATTAACATATATGATGATGTCAAAAGTCAAAATAATGAAAATATTTTAGCTCAGGAATAAAGGAGCTTCCAGATATACCATTGTTCCTCTAATCAGTCTCATTGAATTCCTCCAGAAAGATTCTAGTATGAAAAGCACATGTATTTAACTTTATAATAGCAAGATAGGGGCACCTGGGTGGCTCAGTTGATTGAGCATCCAACTTTGGCTCAGTCATGATCTCACAGTTGATGAGTTCAAGCCCCGCGTAGGGCTCTGTGCTGACAGCTCAGAATCTGCTTCAGATTCTGTGTCTCCCTCTCTCTGCCCCTCCCATGCTCATGCTCTGTCTCTCTCTCTCAAAAATAAACATTATAAAAAATTTATAATAACAAGATAAAATTATTTAACTTAATTCTACTAAATGTAGGGTCATTATTTTGCTTATCTTTTCTTCACTTCCACTAGGGAACCCAGTGGTAACTGTACACAATGCTTCCATGATGGTATTATTCTCTCTAGTGATATAATTCAGAAAAAAAGAGTCATTTGATTCTATATACCTGCACTTGTATGAATCAGCTGCTTTTATAGAATTTGTCATGTATCTGCCTAATAGAGATCAAGTAATCAGTTAAATGTCTTCAAATAACCTAGTAGCAACCAATTAGCTGTGTATTTCTTAGAATTCTAAACTATCCACCCAGATATTTAGCATAATATTGATATAGCTATTTTCCATTTCTGAGTCATCTTTACCTTGACTCCATGTGCCTTTTTATCTTATCTCTCATTTCTACTTTTTATCCACGGACTTCATGATGTAGTCTCTAGAAATCCTTTCCAGCACAGTGGGGCAGGGGATAAATTGAGATGGGGGAGGCACTCTTGGTGGCCAGGAATTGTATGTGTACACTTGAGTGATTTTTTTTTTAATTTACATCCAAGTTAGGTAGCATAGAGTGCAATGATGACTTCAGGAGTAGAATCCAGTGATTCATCTCCTACATATAACCCAGTGCTCATCCCAACAAGTGTCCTCCTTAATGCCCCTTGCCCATTCAGCCCATCCCCCCACCCACAACCCCTCCAGCAGCCCTCAGTTTGCTCTCTGTATTTAGGAGTCTCTTATGTTTTGTTCCCCTCCCTGTTTTCATATTATTTTTGCTTCCCTTCCCTTACACTCATCTGTTTTGTATCTTAAATTCCACATATGAGTGGAGACATATGATATTTGTCTTTCTCTAAGTTTGCTTAGCATAATACACTCTAGTTCCAACCACATAGTTGTAAATGGAAAGATTTCATTCTCTTTGATTGCTGAGAAATACTCAATTGTATATATATATATATACCACATCTTCTTTATCCTTCATCCATCAATGGACATTTGGGCTCTTTCCATACTTTGGCTACTGTCAATAGCACTGCTATAAACATTGGGGTGCATATGCCCCTTCGAAACAGCACAGCCGTATCCTTCAGATAAATACCTAGTAGTGCAATTGCGGGGTCGTAGGGTAGTTCTATTTTTAATTTTTTGAGGAAACTCCATACTGCTTTACAGAGTGGCTGCACCAGTTTGCATTCCCACCAACAATGCAAAAGAGATCCTCTTTCTCCGCATCCTTGCCAACACCTGTTGTTGCCTGAGTTGTTAATTTTAGCCATTCTGACTGGTGTGAGGTGGTATCTCATTGTGCTTTTGATTTGCATTTCCCTGATGATTGTTTTTTTTTATTCCATTCCTTAACTCATTTCAGTAGACCTCAACAAACCTGGATGTGGAATATGTAAGTTTTACAAACTTTAATTGAATTATAACCTGAATCAGAAAAGGTATGAATCCTAAGTGTACAGCTTAATGAATAACAAACCATGAGCACACCAATGTAATATCCTCTGATCAAGAAACACAGCATTACTAGCATCTCAGAAGACTATATTCTGGTCTCCCTGCCACTACTTCACCCCTTCTTTTCACCCAACAAGTATCTGTTTATATTTCTGTTTCCCTTTAATGTTATTTAAATCTATGCATCCATACCATATCTTCCTGTTCAGTGCTATTACCCTGCGAAAATGCTGTTAGAGCTTTACACATTTTGTGACACAGCATATTGAACTTGGCTTCTAGTCAGAAAGATCACTTACTAGTTTGGTGACCATGGACAAGTCACTTAACCTCTCTAAGCCCCAACTGTTTTCCTCAACCATAAAATTTAGACAATCATAGTATACACTTTTTGTGGGATTATTGTGGGAATTAAATGAAATAATGCATGTGCAGTTGTTAACACTCTATTTTTGAAGAAAACCGTAAATAATAATTTTCATTATTATATCAATTTTCACTAGCCTAGCATGATTATAAATAGCCAGTAAATATTGGAGTCCCTATCCTGGGCTCTGTGTAACTCAGCTTGAATAAACTATATAAGCCTCTCTGTGTATATAACCTGATTCCATCTGTAATTCTATCTTATGTTTGTTTTATTTTATTTTTTTAATTTAAATCCAAGTTAGTTAACATATAATGTAATAATGATTTCAGGAATAGAATTCAGTGATTCATCACTTACATATGACACCCAGTACTCATCTAAACAAGGGTCCTCCTTAATCCCCTAGCTCATTTAGCCCATCACCCCCACCCAACACTCCTCCAGCAACCCTCAGTTTCTTCTCTGTATTTAAGAGTCTCTTATGGTTTTTCTCTTTCTCTGTTTTTATCTTATTTTTGTTTCCCTTCCCTTATGTTCACTCTGTTTTGTATCTTACATTCCACATTAGTGAAATCATATGATATTTGTCTTTCTCTGACTTATTTCGCTTAGCATAATACACATTAGTTCCATCCATGTTGTTGCAAATGGCAAGATTTCATTTTTTTTTGATCGCCAAGTAATATTCCCATATATACATATATATACCACATCTCCTTTAACCCATTCATCACTCAATCCAGTCAATCAGTTGCTTTGTAGTTTTGTTGATTGTTTCCTTTGCTGTGCAGAAGCTTTTTATATTGATGAGACCCCAATAGTTCATTCTTGCTTTTGTTTCCCTTGCCTCTGGAGACATGTCAAGTAAGAAGTTGTTGTGGTTGAAGTCAAAGCGGTTGTTGTCTGTTCTCTCCTTAGATTTTGATGGCTTCCTGTGTTACGTTTAGGTCTTTCATACATTTTGAGTTCATTTTTCTGTATGGTGTAAGAAAGCAGTCCAAGTTCACTCTTCTGCATGTTGCTGACCAGTTTTCCCAACACCATTTGCTGAAGAGACCGTCTTTTTTCCATAGGATATTCTTTCCTGCTTTGTCAAAGATTAGTTGGCCATACATTTGTGGATCCATTTCAAGGTTCTATATTCTGTTCCATTGATCTAAGTGTCTGTTTTTGTGCCAGTACCATACTGTCTTCATGATCATAATTTTATAACACAGCTTCAAGTCTGGAATTGTGATGCCTCCAGCTTCAGTTTTCTTTTTCAGGATTGCTTTGGCTATTCAGGGCCTTTTCTGGTTCCATACAAATTTTAGGATTGTTTCTTCTAGCTCTGTGGACAATGCTGGTGTTTTTTTTGATAGGGATTGCATTGAATATGTAGATTGCTTTGGGTAGTATCAACATTTTAACAATATTTGTTTTTCCAATCCATGAGCATGGGATGTGTTTCCATTTTTTGTGTCTTCTTCAGTTTCTTTCATAAGCTTTCTATAGTTTTCAGTGTATAGATTTTTCACCTCTCTGGTTAGGTTTATTCTTAGGTATTTTATAGTTTTTGGCACAACTGTAAATGGGATCGATTCTGTGATTTCTCTTTCTGCTGCTTCATATTTGGTGTATATAAATGCAACCGATTTCTATACATTGATTTTATATCCTGTGACTTTGCTGAATTCATGGATCAGCTCTAGCAGGTTTTTTGGTAGAGTCTTTTCAGATTTCCACGTAGAGTATCATATTATCTGCAAAGAGTGAAAGTTTGACTTCCTCCTTGCCAATTTGGATGCATTTGTTTCTTCATGTTATCAGATTGCTGAGCTAGGACTTCCAACCCTATGTTCAGTAACAGTGGTGAGAATGGACATCCCTGTCATGGTCCTGACCTCAGGGGGAAAGCTCTCAGTTTTTCCCCATTGAGGATGATATTAGCGGTGGGTCTTTTGCATATGGTTTTTATGATCTCAAGGCATGATTCTTCTATCCACACTTGCTTGCAGGTTTTTGTCAAGAAAGTATGCTGTATTTTTTCAAATGCTTTCTCTGCATCTGTTGAGAGGATTGTGTGGTTCTTGTTCTTTTTTTTATTAATATGATGTATCACTTTGAATGATTTGCAGATATTGAACCAGCCTGACATCCCAATAACAAATACCACTTGATCATAGTGAATAATTCTTTTAGTGTATTGTTGTGTATTTGTAGTGTATTGTAGTGTATTTAGTGTATTGCTTGTTTCTTGTTGAGAATTTTTGCATCCATGTTCATCAGGGAAATTGGCCTGTCGTCCTCCTTTTTAGTGTGATCTTTGTCTGGTTTGGTGATTAAGGTAATGCTGGCCTTGTAGAATGAGTTTGCAAGTTTTTCTTCCATCTCTATTTTTTGTAACAGCTTCAAAAGAATAGGTGTGAAAAGAATAGGTGTTACTCTTCTTTAAATGTTTACTCAAACTACCCTGGAAAGCCATCGGGCCCTGGACTCTTGTATGTTGGGAGATTTTTAATTACTGATTCCATTTCTTTACTGGTTATGGGTCTGTTCAAATTTTCTATTTCTTCCTGTTTCCATTTTGGTAGTTTATATGTTTCTAGGAACTTATCCATTTCTTCCAGATTGCCTAATTTATTGGCATATAATTGCTCATAATATTCTATTATTGTTTGTATTTCAGAGGTGTTGGTTGTGACCTTTCCTCTTTCATTCATGATTTTATTTATTGGAGTCCTTTCCTTTTCCTTTTTGATCATTCTGGCTAGGGGCCTATAATTTTCTTCTTTCAAAGAATCAGCTCCTGGGGTGCCTGGGTGGCTCAGTCGGTTGAGCGACCAACTTCAGCTCAGGTCATGATCTCACGGTTTGTGAGTTCGAGCCCCACATCAGGCTCTGTACTGACAGCTAGCTCAGAGTCTGGAGCCAGCTTCCGACTCTTGCCTCCCTCTCTCTGTTCCTCCCCTGCTCACGCTCTGTCTCTGTCTCAGAAATAAATAAATATAAAAAATTTTTTTTAAAAAAAAGAATCAGCTCCTGGTTTCATTAATCTGTTCTACTGGGTTTTTTGTTTGTTTGTTTGTTTTTGTTTTGTTTTTTGGTATCATTGATTTCTGCTCTAATCTTTACTATTTTCCTCCTTCTGCTGGTTTGGGCTTTATTTGCTGTTCTTTTTCCAGCTCTTTTAGATGTAAGGTTAGGTTGGGTATTTGAGGCCTTTCTTCCTTCTTTAGAAAGGGAAGTATATGGCAATCCAGGCCTTCTATTTTGAATGACAGCCTTGCTGGATAAAGAATTCTTGCCTGCATATTTTTTTTTCCAACACATTGAATATATCCTGCCACTCCTTTCTGGCCTGCCAAGTTTCTGTGGATAGGTCTGCTGCAAACCTGATCTGTCTTCCCTTGTAGGTTAAGGACTTTTTTTCCCTTGCTGCTTTTATAATTCTTTCCTTGTTTGTGTATTTTGTGAATTTGACTATGATATGCCTTGTCGAAGGCTGGTTTTTGTTGAATCAAATGGGTTTCCTAGATTTTGATGTCTGGGTCCTTCCCCAAACTAGGAAAGTTTTTTGCTATAATTTACTCACATAAACCTTCTGCACCTTTTTCTCTCTCTTCATCTTCTGGCACTCCTATGATTCAGATGTTATTCCTTTTTAATTAGTCACTGAGTTCTCTAAATCTTGTACTGTGCTCTTTTCCCTTTGTTCCCCTCTTTTTTTCTGCTTCATTATTCTCCATAATTTTGTCTTCAGTATTGATGATTTGCTGCTCTGCTTCATCCATCCTTGCTCTCACAGTACCCATTCCAGATTGCATTTTGGTTTTAACATTTTTTTTTCAATATATGAAATTTATTGTCAAATTGGTTTCCATACAACACCCAGTGCTCATCCTAAAAGGTGCCCTCCTCAATACCCATCACCCACCCTCCCGTCCCTCCCACCCCACAACAACTCTCAGTTTGTTCTCAGTTTTTAACAGTCTCTTATGCTTTGGCTCTCTCCCACTCTAACTTCGCTTTTTTTTTCCCTTCCTCTCCCCCAGGGGTTTCTGTTAAGTTTCTCAGGATCCACATAAGAGTGAACACATATGGTATCTGTCTTTCTCTGTATGGCTTATTTCACTTAGCATCACACTCTCCAGTTCCATCCACGTTGCTACAAAGGGCCATATTTCATTCTTTCTCATTGCCACATAGTACTCCATTGGGTATATAAACCACAATTTCTTTATCCATTCATCAGTTGATGGACATTTAGGCTCTTTCCATAATTTGGCTATTGTTGAGAGTGCTGCTATAAACACTGGGGTACAAGTGCCCCTATGTATCAGTACTCCTGTATCCCTTGGGTAAATTCCTAGCAGTGCTACTGCTGGGTCATAGGGTAGGTCTATTTTTAATTTTTTGAGGAACCTCCACACTGTTTTCCAGAGTGGCTGCACCAGTTTGCATTCCCACCAACAGTGCAAGAGGGTTCCCGTTTCTCCACATCCTCTCCAGCATCTATAGTCTCCTGATTTTGGCCACTCTGACTGGCATGAGGTGGTATCTGAGTGTGGTTTTGATTTGTATTTCCCCGATGAGGAGCAATGTTGAGCATCTTTTCATGTGCCTGTTGGCCATCCGGATGTCTTCTTTAGAGAAGGGACAAGACAAGCTGAGGGTCTCCATGCTGCTCCTCCACTTGTAATTTTAAATGTAATCAAAACAATCCTTAATCTGAAACAAATATCAGTAACTCTTCATTATTCTAAAAACTAGTTCATAAGACATGTGTATGTGTAAATATAGTTGACCCTTGAACAACACAGTTTGAACTGTGAAAGTCCACATATAGACGGATTTTTTTAACTAAATTTACAATACGGTACCATGTATGTATTTTCTTTTGCTTATGATTTTCTTAATAACATTTTCTTTTCTCTAGTTTATTTTATTTAAGAATATAGTATATAATACATAAACATATATTAATGTATTAATTGACTACATTATCAGTAAGGCTTCCAGTTCTGGTCAACAATAGGCTATTAGTAAAGTTTGGGGGGAAACAAAAGTTATACATGAATTTCAACAGTGCAGAGGGATCAGTGCTTTAATACCACATTGTTCAGGGCACAACTCTACTGTCCACCAGATTTACTCCCAAAATCTATTCATATTTTAAGACTCATCTCAAATACCCATCTCTCACTGTAAATTTTCTTTTCTTCTTTTTTTAATTTTAGTTAGTTAACATGCAGTGAGTGCACTATTAGTTTCAGGACTTTAATTCAGTGATTCATCACTGACATACAATACCCGGTGCTCATCACAAGTGCCCTCCTTAATACTCATCACCCATCTAGCCCATCTGCCACCCACATCCCTCCATCAATCCTCAGTTTGTTCTCTATAATTAAGAGTCTCTTGTGGTTTGTTCCCCTCTCTTCTCTTCCCCCGCTTCCCATATGTTCATCTGTTTTGTTTCCTGAATTCCACATATTAGAAATCATGTGGTATTTGTCTTTCTCTGATTGACTTATTTCATTTAGCATAGTACATTCTAGCTCTATCCATGTCATTGCAAATGGCAAGATTTCTTTCTTTTTTGATGACTAAGTAATATTCCATTGTGTGTGTGTGTGTGTGTGTGTGTGTGTGTGTGTGTGTGTGTGTGTATTACCACATTTTCTTTATCCATTCATCAGTCAGTGGACATTTAGGCTCTCTGCATAGTTTGGCTATTGTTGGTAAGGCTGCTATAAACATTGGGGTGTATGTACCCCTTCAAATCTGCATTTTTGTATCCTTTTCTTAATCGTTGGATTCCAGGAAACCTCACATTTCTAACACTTCATACAGCCCAGTTACTTTCATTGTCTGTCTTGGACAAGAAAAGTACATGAGTGACCATATTACACCTGCTAAAGGAATGTCTCCTTGAGCACAGAAACTGTTTCCCTTGCAGCCAGCCCAGTATTATATTTTACTACTACTACTACTACTACAATAATTAATAATAATAATGTAATAATCATGCTATCAAATAAATATGAGTTCACAGTTTACTTTTTATTTAATTATTATAACAACTCTTCAAAATATGCCCATTAAGTATTGTAATTATTCTCAGTTTACAATTATTTGATTTGACAAACATTTATATAGCATTTACTATGCCCAAGCAGTATACTAAGTGCTTTACATAGTATCAACTCATATAATTCCACTGGTGAGGTAGGCATTACTATGGTCCCATTCTACAGATGGGGAGACAAATACAAAGTATTCAAATAAGTATCCCAAGGTCACCTAGTGTTATAGATTGAATATTTTTGTTGCCCCTAAACACAGATGTTGAAATCCTAAGTCCTAATATCATGGCTGATTAAGCCACCAGGGTGGAACCTTATAAAAGAATAGAATTAATGCCCTTACAAAAGATACCCCACAGAGCCCTCTTATTCTTTCACCATGCACAGACCAGAGAGCCACCTCTGTGAACCAGGCCCTCCAGAGACAATGGACTATGAACGAGGAAGCAGGCCCTCACCAGACACTTCCACACCTTGATCTTAGACTTTCTAGCCTCCAGAACTATGAGAAATAAATGTTTTTTCTCTATGCTGCCCAGTCTATATTTTTGTTATAGCAGCCCAGATGGACTAAAACACCCAGGTAGTAAATGGCATCACTGGGGATCACCCCCAGGCATGCCAGCTCTAGTGACAGCACAGCTAACCACCATGCTATCATGTGCCGCCAAGAGTGGCAAGTAGCCAATAAATAGATGAAGAAACTGACTGAAGCTTATTTGTGTAATTCCCTGTGTAAAAGAGATATTTTAAATATCTGGTTTCCCTCTTTTGCCTTAACCCCTCATCACCTGCCTCCCCCTCAGGGGGCACCATGTACCAGTGAGCTTGGATTATTCTCAGGGCTTGCAGCAGGACACATAGGAACCTTCTTGGGCTCCTCATGGCCTGGAAGCAGAGGTCACCAAAAAGTGTTAATATGTTTTTGAATTCTTGGTTTTAAAAAATCTAAGACACTGAAGTTACAGTAACAATAATCTACTTTCATAATTATAATTTTTGATATAATTATTTTTCAGATCTGTGACTTTTTTGAATTACCAGGTATCTCCTCTGGACATTAGTTTTTCTTACTATTACCATCAACACATGGTTATTAAATGCCTACTATGCATGGCTCTGTCCCAAGTATCAGATACAGAAATAAGACATTATTTCAAATGCTTTATTATCTAGTTTTCTTTTCAAAATGATCATTTTTCCTTAATTCTTTAACCTGGGGGGTTTCACTGAAATAAGATCTACAAACATTTTGTATTCCATAAAAAGAAGATAATATATTGTAATGTTTTATATGTAAGCATTACAGCTAACATGTGGCAAATTATTGGAGGCAAAGGCTATGTATAGATAATTCAAACATTTTTTTTCACTTAGTTTACATTTGTATTGTTCTAACTGTATCTTTTTACACTTCTTACAAGAAAAAAATAAATCCTTATTTTTGACTGTTAGGTAAAATTAATACCTGAAGAATATTTTATATATAAGGGAAGAGTATTTTTTAAATCACAATTTCTATTTTCCTCTTTCCTCTTATTGCTGTAAACACCTATTCTTTATCACGGCACATTTGTTCTATTCCATGGGTTGTATTAGGAGCAATGGGTGACCTCTCTGGGCCTCTGTTCTTGTATTTGGAAACACTGTAGGATGTTGTTCTCCTCTTGTCCCCTCAAAGGCCAAAGTTGAACACTATATTATCTGGGCAGACGACACCTTATTCTTATTCCTCAACAATTCTAACAACTCACAGCCCCTCTCAGTCCCTTTATGAACACAGATGTCATTTTAATGGGGGGAGAGCTGAAGTGACAAGAAGGTGACCTGTGGGTGAACCCAGGAGCAGGTGAGGTCTGTCAGTTTTTAATTTGAAACTGGTGTCAGGTCTGAGGAATGGCTGGTATAATCACATTTGTAACTGATCTCCTATAAACTCTGCAAACATTGAGGGGATGACTGTTGTAGGCAATATGAAATTAACAATTCATGTGGAGGTCTCCGGGCACCTAACTAAATCACATGTATCTTTGAAAACTGTATAAACATCATATGTTTCCCAGATGACAAGACTGGCATAGCAAAAAAGTTCTGATTATGCTCTTAATGAAAGAAAAATTTTTGCATCAATTTATAAAGACATAACCTTTTTAAGAAGACAATTACTGTTTTAAGGCATATAGTCCAAGTAAAAAAAGTATATAAAATTAAACTCATCATTTCCATCACATAATCAATTCCAAGTTATGCCCTAATATACACCTTTACAAAATGCTTCTTGTTTTAAATTTTTCCATTCAGTCCATTAAGATTTCATTTACAAAAATTGACTCTAAGTATTAGAATTACTGTTATTCATTACATATGCATAAGACACAATTTTGAAAACTTTACATTTAGTAGAAAATCATTCTTTTTTTTTAGTTTATTTACTTATTTTTGAGAGAAGGAGAGCACGAGTGAGGGAGGGACTGAGAGCACCGGGAGAGAGAGAATCCCAAGCAGGTTCCGTGTCATCAGCACAGAGCTCGATGCAGGGCTCAAACCCACGAACCGTGAAATCATAATCTGAGCTGAAATCAAGAGTCCGATGCTTAACAAACTGAGCCACCCAGGCGCCCTTAGCACAAAATCATTCTAATCTAGGATTGCTACAAAAGTCAAATTCAAATGTTCCATAAGATAATAGCATTTCCACCCGAACAAGAAAGTATTCCAAAACTCTCCGGGATAAAATGTCCTTCTACACTGAGAGGGTGATGTGACATGTGACACCAAAACAAGATCGTTGAAGCACAAGAGATTTGTCACTTTACTTCCACAAATTTAGGATGAGGGCAATAACCATAATAATTGCTGGCACCTCAGTAATTATTTGCCAGGAACTGTTGTAAGCATTTCACATGTTGACTGACTCTTCACAACCCTGCGAGAAAGCTCAGTTTATTACCCTTATTTTACTGGCCAAGGAAACTGACACAGAGCAAACAAGTAACTTAACAAACTCTCAATGGTGGGACCAGGATGTGAACCCAAATCTAACTCAAGAGCCCTTGTTCTTAACCACTCTTTATCACCCCCGGGGACATGTAATTTGAAATCCCGCTGCTTCTGTGGCACTGAAGAACATGAATATGTGGTCTATACAAAAATATCATCAATAAAGGACATGTGAGACAGATTGACAATTATATATTTCCTGTTGGTGGGAAATACAAATTAAAACCACAATGAGATGGGGCGCCTGGGTGGCTCAGTAGGTTGAGCATCCGACTTCGGCTCAGGTCATGATCTCACAGTTTGTGGGTTCAAGCCCCGCATCAGGCTCTGTGTTGACAGTTTGCTCAGAGCCTGCAGCCTGCTTCAGATTCTGTGTCTCCTTCTCTCTCTCTGCCCCTCCCCTGCTCATGCTCTATCTCTCTCTGTCTCTCAAAAATAAATAAATGTTAAAAAAACATTTTTTTAAAAACCACAATGAGATAGCACTTCACACCAGTCAGAATGGCTAAAATTAACAACTCAGGCAACAACAAATATTGGCGAGGATGTGAAGAGAGAGGATCTCTTTTGCATTCCCGATGGGAATGCAAACTGGTGCAGCCACTCTGGAAAACAGTATGGAGGTTCTTCAAAAAATTAAAAATAGAAATACCCTATGACCCAGCAATTGCACTATTAGGAATTTATCCAAGGGATACAGATGTGCTGTTTCAAAAGGGCACATACACCCCAGTGTTTATAGCAGCACTATCAAAGTTTGAAAAGAGCCCATAGGCATCTGGGTGGCTCAGCCGGTTAGGCCTCCGACTTTTGCTCAGGTCACAATCTCACAGTTTGTGGGTTCGAGCCCCATGTCAGGCTCTGTGCTGACAGCTCAGAGCCTGGACCCTGCTTTGGATTCTGTGTCTCCCTCTCTCTCTCTGCCCCTTCCCTGCTCATGCTCTGGCTCTCTCTCTCTCTCTCTCAAAAATAAACATTTTAAAATAAAAGAGCCCAAATGTCCATTGACAGATGAGTGGATAAAGACAATGTGGTATATATATATATATATATATATATATATATATATATATATACACACACACACACACACACACACACACACACACACACACACAATGGAGTATTATTTGGCAATCAAAAAGAATGAAATCTTGCCATTTGCAACAACATGGATGGAACTAGAGTGTATTATGCCAAGTGAAATTAGAGAAAGACAAAATATCATATGACTTCACTCATATGTGGAATTTAAGATACAAAACAGATGAACATAAGGGAAGGGAAGCAAAAATAATACAAAAACAAGGAGGAGGATAAAACATAAGAGACTCTTAAATACAGAGAACAAACAGAGGGTTACTGGAGGGGTTGTGGGTGGGGGAATGGCTAGATGGGTAAGGGGCATAAGAAGACACTTGTTGGGATGAGAACTGGGTGTTACACATAGGGGATGAATCACTGGAATCTACTCCGGAAATCATTATAAATTTTCTGGAATTTCCTGTTGGTGGAGCAATGAACTGTTCTTACTGTATATCCTTAGAACTCAGTCTTCTTAAGAACCATTTCAGTGACACCACTCCCTAAATTTTGGACATGTGGAATTCCTACACTTTCAAGTGATCTATGTCATATTATCTTTTCTTCTAAAGCTGTTCATATGTCATGTAGAAGAGAACCTGTTGTAAGGAAAAGAGCTTAGACTGTGAAGTTAGAGAACCTGTCTGTGAGTCCTAGATCGACAGCTTTCTATCTAGGTGAATTTGCCCAAGTGACTCAAACCTACTGAATCTTAGTTTCTTTATCTTCAGAATGGGGAGAATATTATTTGCTAGTATTTTTCTCAGAGGGTTATTATGAGACTCAAAAGAGACAATGGATGTAAAATTGCTTTGTAAATGGGGAAATACAAGAGGAAGGCCTAAAGAAGGAACTTTCTTGGGCTAGTGATGTCACCTAGAGACCAGACAAAGAAATGGCATGACCCCAGATTTCTTGCTTACCACTTCTTTCCTTTCCTACTGGGAGCACTTAATGTAACTAATACTCTACTCTTTTCCTAAGCCATGTGGGCAAATGGTTATAGTGCCCATTCCTAGCTTTCAAGACCACAGAAGCTGATTCAGTAACAAAAAGTATACATGTGCTAAAGAGTGTTCAACGCCTCAAGTCTCCAGGCTTTAATCTAGGCTATTTCCTTTCCTTCATTCATCCTATACACTTTCTTCACCTGTGTTATTCCCAAAAAAACCTTCTAGAGTCAATTTAATTCACTTTCCTTACACTGCTCCCCATGAGCCCCCATATAAGTCTAATTTTATTACCCCAATTATCTAGTAGCATCTGTCTGCTGCTTCTACTATCGCACTCAGAACACTATATTTTAACTATTCACCTTTGTCCCTGGCTTGAGTCCAAAACCCTGGAAGACAGACAACCTTATTGAATTTGTCTGTGTATCCCTGGTATCTAACACAGTGCCTGGCACAGAATAGAGGCTCAACCAATGTTTGCTGAGTGTAGACTGGGATCCATGGTTTATAGCCAAGTAGACATGAAAAATGAATTTTGAAAAACAAAGGAAGGGCATCTCAAGTGAGGCAATACATTCAACCAATACATAATATGAACAATAGACAAGTAATTTGTGGGAAACTTTTGTATCAGCAGATTAAGCGGAACAAAAGATGTATTTTGAAGAGGATAGACAGTATTTCGAAAACCAAATAAAATAATTTAGACTCAATACAGTAGGCTATTTGCTCACTAATAAATCCATGTATTAATTCAAAAAGCATTTTTTAGTGCCTGCTATGTGACATTTAGCAAGTCATAAAAGTGAGTAAGATATGGTTTCTTCCCTTGAAGAGTTTATTATAATGTAATTTCATATGGAGCATTTATGGAAAACATCATAGTACAAAAACTGCAAGACTAGCCATGGCTAAATGTTTAAAAACCACTGGGGTAAGTGTGTATCTGGAGGGTACTCAAGCCAATCAAATCAGTAGAGCACATTCACTCTTCCTTCTGTCTCTACAATAATCATCAGGCAAAGGTTTAGGTCCTTTGCTATTTGCTCTCAGTTAAATTGCCTCATCACAGAGGAAGTTCCCAGGAGACATGTCCACACAGCAAGTCACTTCTGGCATCGACAAATTCCATGCAGAGAATTTCATTTTCACAAGGTGGCTTCATGGGGATTTTTTTTTACTCTTTTTTTTTTAACTCTTCCTTTTCTCCTCTCTCTTCTTAATCCCTACAATCATTTTGATCCTTGTATTTGTTTTCTAGAGTTGCCATAATAAAATACCACAGACTGGGTTTTGTTCACAGTTCTGGAGGCTGGAAGTCTGAGATCCAGAAGTCAGCAGGGTAGATTTCTTCTGAAGCCTCTCTCCTTGGCTTATGGGTAGTCACCTTCTCCCCATGCCTTCACATGCTCTTTTCCTTTTGTGTGTGTCTGTGTCCTAATTTCCTCTTTGTATATATCCATTTGTATTGGATTAGGTCCCACCCCAATGGCTTCATTTTAACTTAATTAACTCTTTAAAGACCAAGTTTAGTCACATTCTGAGGTACATGAGATTAGGGCTTCAACATATAAATTTAGGGAAGGCACGCTCCATCCTCCTAGAATCAGTTAACTTAAAGTCTGTAGCCAAAGTGCCACTTCTGCCTCTAACTGTACATGAATCTATAATCCCAGCTTCACAAAGAGAATTTAGGATAATGGGTTCTCCAAATTGGCTGCACTTTGGAGAAAGAAAGTTAAAAACACAAAAACTAAAACAAACAAACAAACAAAAAAAAAACTCATATCCAAGGATCTGATGTAATTAATTGGTTTGGGCTGTAGCCTGGGCATGGTGATCATTAAAAGCTCCCAAAGGGATTCAAAAAAGTAGTCAGGGGTGAGAACCAGGGAAAGGACTATTTGAGTTAAGGGGGAATGGGGACTTCAGATAAAAATGAGGGGGCTCTGTGTAGATGAGTAGAGGGCCATTTTAAAAAATGCTTTTTACTATACAATGCACTTCAGGGGAATAGGGAACCTAACTGACCTTACTAGTAGCTGCAAATATTTCCCACAATCAATGCTGACTTGATCATTCACTAGTAATAAATTAATCAGTAACTGACCAAAGGAAAAGTTTGGTCCCCAGTGAGGAACACTGCCACAGCAAGCGCTCTTAGTGTTTGTTCTGCCTTGAAGAACCCAAAGCTGGAATGGAGTGAGGAAAGGGGGACAGAAAATCCAATTTCATGGTCCTGATGGCTTTAGGAAAATACAAATAACAACCCCAAATAAATTATTTCAGGTAGTTCTTCCCCCTCTCCATTTTCCCATTCCCGAAAGTGCTGTTTTTAGTAAGTGTTATAAAGCAAACCTAATAAATAATTGTTGGAACTCTCATGTAATTTATTAAAAGCTAGGTTTTGAACTAATTTGTTTACACTAAGCTCTCATTATGTCCTCAATTTAGCAGGTACATAAGCATGGCTGGTTTCCCCCAAAACATCAGCAGATACTCGTACGTTATGGCTCTGATGCTACATTTGAGTTCAGAAAAAGGAAAAGACATAATTTACAGAAAAAAATTTTAAATTTATAAAATGGTTAATATCTGCAAAAACTAAAATTCCTGGCTTCTAGAGTATATGACTTTGAAATAGTTGCAGTTTATCTTTGAACCCTTCATTCACTGCCCAAATTATTGGGAATCAAAGTAAGGGTTAGAGAAGTGAAGAAAAGTTGTAGAAAAGAAACTCACTTTTACTTAAGCTTAGTATCAATGAAATGGACTTCCATAAATACAAAGATATTTGGAAGTTTTGAAAAGTTTGAGTAGTTTTTGAACAACTTTTTTAAAAAAAAGCTCCAAACTTCATCATTACAAAAATTACAAAGACTTCAACGCCATATTCATTTTCCTTGTCATTCATTTTTTTACAGAATTCATTTTTTACCTTCAGAAAAACTTAGAGAAATATTCCTGGCTCTTGAATTCCATATGCTTCTTCCTTATTTTACATGTGAATTCTGATGCTCAAACACCATATTCTTCACTGGGAATTTTAATCCTCTGTTCTATATTTCTACACACACACACGCACACACATACCCACACACATACACATACACATTCAAAGTTTAATGAAATGGGAATTACTTCTATACACTGGGTAGATAATAGGATTTCAACCTGACAAGCCAATGCAAGCAATATTCAACTGACAAACTAGTTTCGCTCCAAGGTCCAGGTATGATGTGGTTGTAACTTAAAAAAATATTTTCCTCTAGAAATAATTTATAAATAGTACTTATAATTTCAGGCCTGCCAACATATCTTATAATTGAGGCCTGTGCTTTATTTATTATTTATTAACATACTAGTGTGGACTTGGTTAGTGTACAGTGATATCAAGGGCCAGATTATAAGAGAAAAAGGAAGAAGGGATTTGCTTCCTCTTTCCCAAGTTCCAAAACCATTCACCTATCCTCTCTCTCAGTCAAAATACACATTTTCTCAGTGTAGTTTACTGTATCTAGAAGGCACATGTTACTTCCCTTCATCCCACAAGAGCATCATCAGAATTTATTACCATTCTACACCAGAGTAAACTATGGGTCAAAAACTTGAGAAGCCTTAACTAAAGAGAATAGATGGTTACGGGGGGGGGGGGGGGGGGCGGGGGGGGGGAGGAGGGAATGGGGGATGCACAAAATAAGGGATGGGGGTTAAGGAGGGCACTTGTGATGAGCACTTGGTGATGTATGGATGTGTTGAACCACTATATCATACACTTGAAACTGATATAACACTGTATGCGAACTATACTAGAATTAAATTTTTTTAAAAAAGAAAAACTTGAGGAGCTTGCCTAAGGGAAAACTGCCAGAACTGGTACAGTAGAATTCAAATTCACATTGGTTTGACTTCCAACAAGTCAAAGAAACCTAGAAGGCTTCTGTATACTAATGTGTGTGTGATGAATGGTATTTCCTAATTTGGTCACTGGGCTTCCTAACTGCAACATCCAAAGGTCTCTTTTTGGTCCTTATTTGAGGGGTTTGATACCATTTATTAATCCCTCCACTTGGCAACCATTATAACCAGGCTCAGAGTTTTCCTCACACTTTCTCCCATCTTTCTCCTTAATCTGCTGGCCTCCCTGATCTCCACTTATATCAAGCCAGAGACTGATAAACATTTGATTTTTCTCTTAGGTTACATTGACCACTTTCTTCTCTTCTCCCTCTCCATATTCCCGCTTGAGAATCACAAACATTCCCCTATTATAATAATCATCCATAGGTTGATTATGCAAATCTTATCTCTAATCTAGACTTAGGAGTTCTAAAACTTTCTTTCCAACAACCGACTTGGAAGTTTCCACCTGGATAATCCATAGTTACCTCAAATTCAATATATTCAAAATTGAACTTATTATCCTCTCCTAAAAACATCTGTGCCTCTTGAGTCTCAATTTCATGTAATGGCATTATGATGATCTATCCACTCTTTGGAGTTATAAATCTGAGTTATTCTTGACTTCGTGCTCCCCACATCTTCCAGTCAAGTCCTGTCAATACTACTTCCTAAGTAAATACCTCCTGAATATATTTCCTTCTGTTTTATCCCAATGACTACATCATCTATCATTGAGATTACTTAAATATTTTTAAGTAGTGTTCCTGCTACCAATCTCACTTCATTCCAATCAAGCTTCTTCACTGCTATTATATTTATTAAAATATTAAAGACCTGGGGCGCTGGGTGGCTCAGTGGGTTGAGTGTCTGACTCTTGATTTCGGCTCAGGTCATGATCTCACAGTCATGGGACAAGCCCCATGTCGGGCTCTGCAGTGGGCATGGAGCCTGCTTGAGATTCTCTCTCTCCCTCTACCCCCCTCTCTTTCTCTTTCTCTCAATAATAATAATAATAATAATAATAATAGACCTTATTCAACAAATAAAGTACCTATCGTGTACCAGCAGCATGTTAGGTCCTAAGGATATAAAATTAAAAAGGCACACCCAATATCTCAGGAAGTTCACAGGTCCTACAAGAAAAAGTAATAAAGTAAGAGAGTATCTTTTAAGATATATCAAAATAGAAGTAAGCACAAATTTTAAGAAGGTCAAAGAGAAAAGACATTAACCTAGACAGGAGGTAAATTTTCTTTCTTAGGTTCCCAACACTCTGCACATATCTCTATTTTGATTCTTTCCACAATGTCATTGTTAAAAGAACTTAGACCTACAACCAATAATCAGAAGTAAAAAGTATCAGAAAATAAACAGAGTAGGAGAATCCAATGAAGTGGTGGGAGGTGCAGAGTTTGCCTGGGAAGAGAGGTTCAAGGAAACTTTCTGGAGAGCTGAAAATATTTTGAAACTTGATATGAGATGTGGATTACACAGGTGTGTACATTTGTTAAAACTCATTTAACTGTAACATTACATGTCAACTGTGTGTAAATTACACTTCAATTTTTAAAATAAGAGGAAAATTAATAATTTCAGTATAATAATCATCAGCTTTGTCACATCATCACCAAGGAAGATTTTCTCAGTATCAATGCATAAATGTACATAAAAGGCACAATTTGCAAACCTGTAGTCATATTCTTTCCAGTCAGTGTGAAACTGCTTTTAAAAATGATTTTGATTTTTGCCACTTCTTTACACCTGCTAGCAGAATTTCCACCATGGCAGGTGCATTCTAACCATTCCTAGAGTGAACAGTGACCTAAAGGATCAGGAATAGGTCTATCTGATCTACTTATAAAGACAAACATGAGCTATCCACCCTGAATCATACGCAGCATGACTTTTTCTTATTATGAAATACCATTATATAAGTACCCCTCAACAATGCAATTTACACAGCTGGGCTGCTCTCCCTAACAAAATACCCTTTTTTTTTTAATTTTTTTTAACGTTTATTTATTTTTGGGACAGAGAGAGACAGAGCATGAACAGGGGAGGGGCAGAGAGAGAGGGAGACACAGAATCGGAAGCAGGCTCCAGGCTCCGAGCCATCAGCCCAGAGCCCGACGAGGGGCTCGAACCCACCAACCGTGAGATCGTGACCTGAGCCGAAGTCGGACGCTCAACCGACTGAGCCAGCCAGGTGCCCCCAAAATACCCTTTAAAACAATACTCTATATTTGCTTGAAATTTCATATACCTTAAGAGAGGGAATGGAATAAGGAGAAAAATAATTTCTTCTGAAGAAAACTGCAGCAAAGGAAACTTGCATGTTAAAAATCTGCAAGATTGTGTGTCAAAATATCTTCTGTTACTGGCAATTAAAAACTACTTTTACCAAGAATGGCATTCTGTGAATCAAATTTCTACATTATCACACTGTCTGGCTTGTTGTTTCTCTATGTCCAATAACTTCTTAAATAAAAATATCTAGGGTATTTTCCTAATTCTTTTGCATGTTTTTAATATAATCAACAAATAAAATTTTTCTCGTAGTAAAAAAACATGAATAACTAAAAATTCATTCTACTTGTCAATTATCAATATTTGAGTCCTAGAACAGTAGCCAAGGTTCAACCCCAGTGACAGTTTATATCAGAATAAGATCAGACCTTTTTCAGCCTATCTCTCAAGCAGGCAATTGAGTATCAAACAAGAAATGACAGGTAAAAAGCAATGAGCGTTCCAGTTCATTGTGGATATTTACATATTTCACAAGTTCCTACTATCGTGTCGATGCATTTCAATCCTTGCCAACAAACTAAATCAACTTGAATTTTTATATGTGGTCTTCCTTTCATTCTCTAACCTACACTATACATTCTTTCACAACTCTATAAAGCATGCACTTCATTTACAGAAGGGTCCCACTCCTAACATTTTAGTAATGTTTAGTTTGATAACTTTGGATTTAAGGCAGTGATTTCTTCAAATATACCCCCCCCCCCCGCCCCATACAAATCATATTCCAAAGGAGGGGAAAAAAGGAAGCCAGGTTGTAAACAGCACCACTGGCATATATCCACTAGATGTCAGTCATGCAGTTAGCATCAATTTACATTCTTAATCCTAATGGACACAAACAGAAATTCTATTAAATCTATCCCTGATTCAGTGTGAATATACCACAGTGTGGTATTTTTACACAGTGTGGGCTAAAGCATTGTGCCTAGAAGGGCTGCTGTCTTCTAGTGAGGACTCTAGCTAGCCATCAGTGAAATGCAGGCTCTTTCCAAGTACCATTGTTAGTTGAGGATTACCATGCTGGGGACACTTGAGGTGATTCAAATCAGTTTTCAAGAAAGAGTGATGTGGTAACCATTTCAGAGAGCAATGTTTTGAAAGATTTAGCTTGTGGAAACAGGGAATCAGAAAGAAGAATATTCCTTAGATTATGTAACATTCAGAGAATTTCAAAGAACACTGTCCCCCACCCAACCATCTCCCCCCCCCAAAATGCTGATTATATTAAAAATAAAATATTCTTGGAGAAATTGACTTAAGAAGATGAAACATCTTGGGCTGTTGCCACCAAAATCACAAATTAATTCCATTCTTTCAGACATCTGACATCCTCAGTAAAATAGTATGAGGTTTGTAGAAAGCTTCTTAAATATTCTCACAGAAAAGGACCCTACAAGGTGCTTACTGTTTCTGGGAAGGGAGTAAAATGACTGCTTACCCAATTGTCGTATCATCTCCATCCAGTTCAGCATGTTCATGGTCACCATGGACTGTGTTTGAACTCTTTTCTATACGAGCAGTCTCCCCGTAACACCAAGCGTTCCACACAAGTCCTAAATAAATGTGGGAGACAAAATTAAAATAGGCTCATAAAAATCTCTGGGAAAGTCTTAAGTTAATCAACAGGAAAATTAGACTGAATTAGGTAGTTTCAAGTTTTCCTTCCAGCTCTACCATTTTGTGATTCTATGATGCAAAAATGTTCTTTTCCTCAAAATAATGGAAATTCTTTCTGATGATTAGCTGTAATGTGTTAGTTGTTCTTGAAGATAGAAAAATGTAATTACATGTTATCAGTTACACTGCTCACCAATAACCCTGATCCCTGACTTTTGTGGTCTGAAAGTTTAAAATTCTCCCCACCCTCACATCCAATGCAAGTCAAGGACTTCTTTTCCAGAATTCTCTGTATGTTGCCTCTACTCCCATTTCTCATTCCCCAACTCCAACTCATCCCCATTCCTGCATTCCCACACCACACAGGATCCTCTATGAAAAAGCAATAGTTTGGAGATTATAAATCCCACAGCAGATAAATTCATGGTCAGGAGAGTGCCCATTTTATAGTGTTTCCAACATGTTAGGGAAGTATATGATGCCTTCTGTGTTATGATGATGAAGTCTCCTAATACTTGATTTCGTAACTGAGAATCAAAGAAGCACACAATCTGAACATCACACATGCTGAGAGGAACAAGATATGGAATGTGGAATTATAATATGTGTAGATCCAACCCACACCCTCAATCTGGGTATCATCCCATTTCCAGGCATTGTGCTAATAAAACCATGTATTCATTCAGTTTTTCAGCAAATATTTATCCATCTACTCTATGCTGAGCACCACATTGAGCATTAGAGATGAGTTAGGAAATCAGCAGGTGCAGTCTGTTCTCAAAGAATGTAACGCCTCGTAGAGGATAGTGATTAATTAAATCACATGATGTTCTAACAGGAAACAACATGACTGGTAGGTTTATTGTAGTTACAATACTGCAATAGTAGAGTTACTAAATAAATAGAACTATAAATAAAACAGAATACCATGCAGAGCAGGCATGCAGATTCTCCCAAGTAATGTGTCCTAAACTGCAGGATGGTTGTAATGTAAACTCAGAATCACAGTTCTGGACATGTTTCGAGCACCCCTTTCTTCTATTACTGCTTTAGAATTCTGGGGGCCTGCATGAATCTAAGGAATCTCTTCCTCAGAGAACAGATTCTAGAGTGCTGTTAATTAATTTTATTTCTGTTTCCTCAAAAACCTAATCAAAGTATGTTGCCAATTGCAGAGAGAGAGAACTGAAATGAAAAGCCATCCCCTCCTTCCTTTATACTTTTGATGCTAGACTCCCTAGGAAAGACTTTGAGTAGAAAACCCTGGAAGGCCTCAAAGCCAATCCTGCTGTCATTTTGCACAACTTGTAGAGGAGAGAAAATAGCTAATAGACTGTCAGAAGGGAGAAGTTTATTAAACCAAGCAATTATCCTGTTACTTTAAAGGGATGCGGTGAGACTAAATGAAGTCAAATACGCAAGGTAATTTAAGCTTTTTGAAAAGAAGGACAAAGTATTCAGGGCTCTAGGAGTAAAGTACCAAGATTTAATGAACATCTGTCTCACACTTTCCACTTCGTAACTGGCTTTCACTTATTTTATTAACCCCTCACAGCAACCCTATTACACAGGCCGGGCAGATACACCTCTCTCTGTGATCCCTGAGTGTGGGTCGTCTAAGCCACAATGAAACACATGCTCCACGAGTTTGTATAAATGCACAGCGACTGGGAGAGGGATACTGCTGAGCAGCTAAGATCACAGCAGACAGAAACATTAGCGACCATGAATGAAGTCAACACAAACAGGAAGGAGAAGAGTGTCTGGGCAAGTGTGACTCTCAGAAGGCAGACTGAGGACACATTAGACACAAATTAGCCACATTTCAGTGAGGTTAAAACGATTTGTCTAAGATTATGTAGCCAGATTAGACCCCCGCTGTTAGACGCCCAGTCCAGTAGTCTTTCTAATATACCATATTTTCTCTCAAACAGCTTTTAAAGAGGGAAAGGGGGTGGAGAAGTTGGCCTTTGTTGAAGGTCTGCTCTGGACAGGAAAATTTCTGGATGCTAGGTATACACAACCTCATGTAATTCTTACACCAACACTGTAAGATATTATTATGATCTCAATTTTACAGATGAAGAAACTGAGGGTCAGAATTTAAATAATTTACCAGCATCACCTGGCAGGAGGAAGACACGAAGGCAGGATTTGAATCCAGTTCTTTCTTTTCAAAAGTTTATTTAAAAAACAATGTTGCTGCCCATCCTACTATGTTTATTTTTTATGCTTATTCCACAGTACCTCTCTCTACTATTTTTTAGGGGGCTTAATATATGTTTTCTGAGTTAGAACAATGTTTGCTGGACCTTTCGATATATGAGGTTGCTTCTTGCTAAGTTAGCCAAAGGAACATTGAAGAAAGTATTAAAATACTTAATTCAAAAAGCAATGGGATATGAGGACACAAGATATTACACGAATAGAATTAAATAAGTAAATAGATCATTGAGCAACTGAATAATCTAAACTTTTAATTACTACAGATAAACTAATGCTTTTAAGAGATTAGGCAAATATTTGAGTATCAACTTGTTTGCATCACTTATTTGATTAACAATCTAAGGAAGTATGAAATCGTATTGATAAAATTTAAATTTTTATATACCATAAAATCTATTCACAAAGAAAATATTTTTAACAACATATATTGCTTCAGAAAAGATGTCAGGATATTAATTCTTCTTAAAACAAATGACATTTTTAGTGCCCTAAAGAAAACAAATCCTGTCAATTCTCTTAGAAAGTGAAAAATTGTATTATAAGACAATATGTAACTCCTTATCCCAATTGTTTTAAAGTAGAAGATACTACTTTTCAGATACTGATCACATCCTGGCATGAAAAATAATTACATTGCTCTTAGACAACGGAGATTATACACTGAGCTTATATCATCCTAAAAATGCTTTACCCTAAAGCAAACAACTAAAGGATTGTTCCCCATCCGGAAAATTGTTCATCTATATCCCCTCCCATTTCCTCAATATTCTGACCTTACCCCAGCTGGTGAGCCAGCCCCACAATCCATTTAGACTGCACAGCAGAAATAAAATGCACACATACTGTAGCTGTAATTCAATTAATCTTCTCCTTGGGTTTCCTCTGCTCTGTGCCAGGGTCATTTGTAAGGCCATCACTCACTCCAAACTGTTGCACCTGTGCTACTATTGAAACACCCCTTCCTCCCTTCCACCCACCCCCACCCCCGCCATCTCTATCCACCCAGGCACAGTGCCCTAATCACCTTTTTCCCAGGCACAAAAGCTTTCCTCTGCTAGCGAGGAATGCTAGAATTCCCCCAAGCATTGGCAAGGAAATATTTAAATGTAATCAGAGGATCTTCCTTTGTTTTATTTTCTTTCCTAGGAAATTAATCTCTCTAAGGTATTCGATGTATTCTTCTGCTCTTCCGTGAGGCAACATCATCATACAGTGCTGAAGTGGTCACAGCTTGCAAAGGCAAAGGCTAAATATTTTCTTCTCCTTCACTGCTGACACAGATGATACGTGCCTGGTTTCCTCAAGCATCCCTAATTGAATACTTTGCTTCATTTAAATTGTTTTAAACTTGGCTGTGAGAAACGTGTGTATGGATATCCTATCCCTCCCCCACCTATGGTGTGAATGCAGAATCACTGGCAGCTGTGGCTCCCCTAATAGCTGCCTCTGCAACCTGTAGTTCCCTTACCTCTAACAAGCTTGAGAAATTTCTCAGCTCAGTTTTTCCCACTCACTACAAGTCTTGGGTCCTTCCAATTTCACGTAGTTCCCAGGGGAAAAGCTAGACTCCGTTACATATCTTGATAAGGTTGAAAGTCAAACTGGGCTTAAATCTCTATTCTACCTCTTTAGAGCTATGTGGGCTTAGACAAATTACTTGACCTGTCTGAACTTCAGTTTCATTATTTGCAAAGTGGTAGGATAATACCAACTGCAGACAGCTGATGTGAGCATGAAATGGGATAATGTATATAAAACGTCTAGCATAATCCCTGGCCCGTACTATGTACTTAATGAACATGAAGGTCCCTCCTTCCCATATCGTTACTTAACAATTACTGAGTGTCCTCAAACTGTAATTATATATCATGGGCAAAAACACAGATCTAACTCTTGCTATCAAACCAAGATGCAGACAGACCTGAGGATTTGTGGGGAGCTAAAGCTCTAAAGCAGTGATTCTCACACTCTAGTCAGCATCAGTGTCACCAAGAGAGTGTGAAAACACAGATTACTGAGCCCCACCTCCAGAGTTTCAGATTCAGGAGGTGTGCACAGTGTTGCTGCTACAGGCTTAGAGACCATATTTTGAGAACCATCACTTTACAGGATGTGAAAATGAGCAGTCTGGGGAAAATAACTAATATGATAAGGTAAAGAAATATCTCACATTGAACAGAATCAAAGCGTCGGAGTTTTAAGGAGGCATTACCAAAAGAGATCCCCTGCTTCCCAAAATGGGCCTAAATTACTTAGGTAGAGCTCTCTTCCCAATCCCAGGGAGAGAGACACTCTAGTCTGTTTTGCTGTCATTTGTTTTGTTCGGGGGGATTGTGGGTTATTTTTTTAGATGAACATTATTTATTTCTTCTTACCCACACGTTATAGGGCCAATGTGAAAGCTTATAATTCATCCTGCAGAAGTAAATTAGTCTGTATCCTACTTTGATGACAAACCGAGACCAATTATCACCTAACAATCAAGTGCAGTGATGTTGCTGAGAATCATTTCAGGCAAGCGCTGGGAAGCCATGTGCACTGACACCTAGGAAAGCAGTTCTGGGGGCATTATACTGACTTGTTTAATCCTAACTAGAACTCTGTAAGGTAAGTATTACCATTTCCAGAAGTAGAAAACTAAAGCTCAGACAGCATAAGTCACCTGCCCGTTTCCCCCAATTATTGACTGATGCAACTTGCATTTTTCAGGTCTGACGTTAAGACTCTATTTCCACTCTGTCATTTCCATTCCTCTTCTGTAAAATGAAGGAGATTAAACTATGATCTAGTTCCTTCTGGCTGCTTTATTCTATGATTTATCAGGTTGCCTCTCCTAAATGTACAGTGAATTTTTTTAAGTCCATACATTCAAGACATGACCACATAGTGTCACTCTTTTAAACTATCAAAAAGCAACTCACAGCATTTAATAACAACAGAAATGTTTCCACCTGCACTTGCTTTTAGGTCTATATTCTTCAGCAAGTCTGTTATTCCTTCCCCACCGCACCCCCCACAAGTAGCTAAGAATGAACTAAAGGAACTTTTTGCATCTAGGTTAGTTGATAACCTCTTATGAAACAATGTGGATTATAAGTGGAGTTGCCAGATTCAGCAAATAAAAACACAAGACAAAAGTTAAACTGAAATTCTAGATAAATATTAAATAATTCGTTAGTGTGCATTTATCCCATGCAGTATGTGAAACATACTCACACTGAAAAATTATTCTTTATCTATCTGCAATTCAAATTCAACTGAGCATCCTGTATTTTATTCACAACCTGCCAATAAAAGCTTCCTCAGAGGTCATCCTTAGGCTCTGCATTGTCAGAAAAAAAGAGCTGAGGGGAGCTTAGGAGTTGAACAATGTGTGAGATAGGAACTGATGACGAAGGAACCCCCTTCCCTCCTCTGTGAGCCGCCACTGGTGCTTCCGTCTGCATGCTGCACTGTGGTCACGGAGACGTGTTAACCACAGCTCCAACATCACTTTATAAATCATTACTCACTTCCCGTCCATTAACATTGTCAAACAGCAAGGGACATTTGTAAGCTATTATCCTGAAGTCGAGACCTTGCTTAGAGGTACGTCAGGAATACTAGTTCACCAAGTATGCTCATACATTTCCATATAGGATTGTTCTTTCCTAAGTCAAATTCTAAATACTTTCTCCACTGTTACCACCTTTCTAAAATTATTTGCCCAAAAATGCCCTACCTTATTTTTCTTTTTCAAGATATGGTTATCAAATAACCAGAGTTTCCCATTTTTACCATTTGCCCATCATCAATGGAAGAAAGGCATTAAAACACCTAAAACCATTAGACAATGCATAAAGACAATTCAAAACATGAGATCTGCTCTTGAGAACTTCACTTACAGGCTGAGGTTAACAAAGATCAATAAAATACCTGACATGGATTGAACTGTGCCCCTCCCTCTGAAAAATTCATACGTTGAATCCCTAATTCCCACTGTGAGATATTTGGCCTTTAAGAGACAATTAGGTTTCAGTAGCTGATGAGAGTGGGCCCTGATGATAAGATTAGTGGCCTTGCAAGAAGAGACACCAGAGATCTTGCTCTGACTCTCCATCTCCCTCTGCCATGTGTAAAAAGGTGGCTATCTGAAAGCCAGTAAGAGTCCTCATTAGAAGTTGACACTCAGACTTCCAGCCTCCAAAACTGTGAGAAAATACATGTCTGCTGTTTAAGTTACCCAGTTTATAGTATATTGTTATGGCAGCCTGTGTTAATATACAAGACCCTTTTGTGAACCCATTTAAAATATTTAGGAAATTTTAAATGATTTGAAAAGTATTCATCAGTACTCTTGAACCACTGAAGTACCTGCTACCCATTCAATGCATGATTATTCTTTTCTTGGAATTTCCTTCCCTTCCCAGGAAAGTGGATCCTGGAAACAATCTTAGCAGCTTCCTTATGTCCCTGACAGCTTGGCCATGACCAACTGGACCAGGGCACACTCTTAATGCAAGTGGCATCAATTTTATCTCTTTGCCTAGGAATTTAGGATTGAGACTGAGAAACAGCAGCAACTTAGCCTCTGAATGTGGTTGGAATCTGATGTGGAAAATGATGGGTGCCATTTGTGCATTGAAAACATTTTTTAAAAAGGCAATCTATGGAGAAAAGAAGAAAGCAGAGAATGAAGAGAGAGTAGCTGTGTTTTTATTCATCCGTTTGTTCAAGATATTTTTGTTAAGTGCCTGCCATGTGCCAAACACAGTTCTAGACTCTAGCAACAGAGGAGTGAAGAGCCAAATCTTCAGTCCAAGGCTAAATAAATAAATTTAATAAATGAAGAAAAGAAAGAATATTGTATGTCAGATGAGTGCTAAAATGAAAAATAAAAAATGGAACAGAAATAAAAAACTCTAGAAAAGTGTAGCACAATTTCAAATAGAGTGGTCAGGAAGACCTCACCGAGCATAAAATGTTTCAGAAAAGACCGGAGAACATGAAGCCGTGAACATCTCGGATCTGTTTGGCACTTTGGAGGTATCCTGAACTCAAACAGTGGAGATAGCTGACTTCACAACCTGAAGTCTAAAGTACATTTGCACACACCTTCTAATAGAATAGCCATATCCTTTGCCTTTGGCAGGTATTCAGCAAAAACCCACTGTGTGCCTTGTATGTGAAATCAAGACAGACAGATGGATGGAGTGGATCTAAAGCAGTGACCCAGTGGTGCTGATATCAAGGACAAGAAGAGGCAGAGTGCAGGGTATCAGATGGCAGGAGGAAGGCCTTCTGGGTATGCAGTACTGTGGCCTGGGTCATATACCTCCTACGTGGATCATACAGAATGTTCATGGCCCCTCCATGCCCCAGTCCAGAACTAGGCAAGACATGAGAAAAGGAGTTGCCACCACTTAAGCTTACCCCTCAGAAAACAGATATTCGGGGGACAATGTCCAATTAAAATATGCAAATTGGTCAGGAGAAGCTACTGTGTTTAAAGACTTTGTATGAATGGAGAATGTTTTGTGCTTCCTGATAATCTAAAGGTAAAATACATTGTATGCTCTGGCTTTGTTTAAATAAGATGTATTAGGGCCACCTGGCTGACTCAGTCAGTGGAGCATGCAACTCATGATCTCAGGGTTGTGACTTTGACCCCCACGTTGGGTGTAGAGATTACTTACAAATAAAATCTTTTAGGGGCACTGGGGTATTTCAGTCTGTTAAGCGTCCAATTCTTGATTTCAGCTCAGGTCATGATCCCAGGATCGTGGGATGGAGCCCCACATCAGGCTCTGCACTGAGCATGGAGACTGCTTAAGAGTCTCTCTCTCACTCCCTCTGACCCTCTCCCCTGCTCATGCTCTCTCTCTCTAAAAATAAATAAATAAATAAATAAATAAATAAATAAATAAATAAATAAAATCTTTTAAATAAAAAAATATGTATTAAAAGAAAAGCAATCTGTATTTGTGGGAGATCAGACTATACCCCAACTTAAAATATATGTTTTTACGATGCCATGAAGTCAAAATAATCTGCATATGCAAGTGAAATTTCCTTTGGATAAAAAAAATAAGGCATGACAAACATGTCTTCACGGGTTAAAAAACAAATTACTCTCATGGCAAGATAACTGAGACCAAACACAAAGAAAAGACAGCACAGTAAAGGAAAACAAATAATGAGGAAGTGCAAATTACTTAATGGGGGGAGGCCTGAAATTGAGGTACTAAAACAGCTGCAGACAGTCCAACTGCCAGGTCATGACTAGGGATGCTGAAGGTTGGAACAGTTCTCTTTTCTCCAGGAGCCTGCCGGTCTTCAGGCACTACCTCAAATAAGTGATCTGTCTGAATTATTATGCAGCATGCAGTATTTTGAATCACTTCAGGCTTCATTAGGTTACAGTATCACATAAGTCATATTACACTGGGCTTGGGAGAAGTGGCACATATTTATTCCTTTTCTAGGAGTTAACATGTTTTTTTTTATGCTTCTTTTAAATCTGTTAACACCAAAGCTCAGAAGACTTCACTTTATCTAATGTATCAAAATAAACTTTGGGCATACCTATCACTATATCACAGCAAGGTCAAGATGAACCGATAATATAATCCTTCAAATGATGATCAAATGCCACCAAATCATCTCAGGTTTAGGATTGAGATGGGGCTGGGGGTACAGAATAGTTGCATATTATTTGAATGAAGGAAATCACATTATTCAAATGAAGGAAAACCAGGACTGGAGATAGAAGAATTGAGGGAAAGGCAGAAGAGACCACCATCATAGCAAGGACATGGCTGCAACAAGGCCCTGCCAATGCAGCCTGCCTCACCTCATCTCTGCCTGAGCTCTAGTCACAGTGATTCTCTTGCAGGTACCATCACACTGGAGTATTTCAAAATGTTTCTCCCATCCATACAAGTTGATCTTTCTTCTCTTTCTTCCTTAAATGTCCTGCCCTGTTGCATACCCACAAACACTATCTTTCAAGTTGCAGCTCAACCAACATCCCCCTAGAATTTTATGAAATATTTGTCTCCCTCCCCTGGAATATAGAATTGACCACTCCCTCCTTTGCCTCTCTCTTCTCCACTGTGCCAAAACACACTCCTAACAAGACACCAGTTATATTTTATTAGAGGTCAGTCCTCTTCCTACCAGATTTAAAGCTCATTGAGAACAAAAATAGTATTATTTTCATTATTACTTACTGAGGTCTATCAACTAAAAAGCAAGCAATTCCATGATATTTAATTTTAATTCTCATGACATCAACTAGTATCTTTTCGATAATCCTCTGATCAGTAGAGAATTCAAGCTAAAACAGATGATGTCTTTTTTCCAAGCCTACAAACTGAGTTTTAACCTCCAAACATGATCCCAAGCATATGTTTGGAAAGATGATACTAACAAGCCAACTCCAACTAACATGAGATTAGCATGGGCCACCTCAGCCCTCTCTGGAGGAAGGGGAGTACAGTGAAGGATGTTCAACCTGCCAGTTACTCACAGTCAAAAGACTGGAGGAGGGACTGTGTGATCAGAGAGCCAACCTCTAGCCCTTCCCAGAGGAAATTCATTTCAAATCTTTATCTCCCTAATTCTAATTCAGTTGTATCCACTAACTTGCCTGTTTCGATGTGGAAGCTCTGTAATTACTTCAACCACCACAGTTCCAAATCTGAACCCGATCAGCGTCCCTTTTAATCATATCCTTCCACCAATGTCTCCTCATTTCTTAGACCACCTGGCTCAAATGCTGGGATCATCATTAAGTCTTTCTTTTCCTTTACTTCTCACACTTTATTACGTTTATCTTATGTTTGTCTCAGATATTAGAGTTTTAAAACCTATCATATAAATTGCCTCATTTAATCCTTACAGTAAACCTATTAGAGATAAAGTGAAAATTGGAAGAACTGATCAAGGTCACTAAGTTGGTAACAATAGCATATGTGAGACTCAAATCCTGGTCTTATGAATCCAAATTCGGGTCTCATATGCAATCACTAATGAGTCCTACTTCACTTTCTCTGTAACAATAATCCCTTCTCCATGCTCCTACTGCTATCCAACTACCGTGGTCATGGTTTTCAAGTCCTCAAACCTTGGATTATGACATTTGTCTCCATGCATCAAAATTCACTCATCTCCATACACTCTCTTAATGCTAATGCCAAACTAATATGCCCAAACACTGAATTCATCACATCAATAACAATACAAAAGGTTTTAGCAACATCATATTGCTCTGAGAATAAGCTCCAGGGGAAAGCAGTATTTGCAAATGGAATGGAGTAGCAACAGGCACTCCCATACACGTCTGGTGGTGATGGAGATGGCACAGCCTTTCCGGGAAAAAATGTGGAAATATCCATCAATATTCAAAGTAGGCATAACCTATTCCTTAGCAAGTTTACTCTAAATTATATCTTGTTTGAAACCTCCTTAAGAATACAAATATATAGGGGTGCCTGGGTGTCTCAGTTGGTTAAGCATCTGACTTCGGCTCAGGTCATGATCTCACGGTTTGTGAGTTCACGCCCCATGTAGGGCTCTGTGCTGACAGCTCAGAGCCTGGAGCAGCCTGCTTTGGATTCTGTGTCTCATTGTCTCTCTGCCCCTCCCCCACTTGTGCTCTGTCTAGCTCTCTCTCTCTCTCTCAAAAATAAATAAATGTAAAAAAACATTTTAGAATACAAATATACAATTCCATTACTGCAGCATTGTTGTTAGTAGCTGAAAATTTAACACCTTTAATTCCCATCAATAGTAGATTCAATATTTAAATAAGGTTTTATCTATACAACAGAATATATAGTCTATTAAGTCTATTAAGTAACAATGTAGTTACTTAATAGACTGATATAGATCTGTATGTATCTTCATGACAATATTATGGCCCACCCCATTGTGTTAAAAATATATGTATGTGTATCTGAATAGGACAGGATATATATGTATGTGTGTGTATGTGTGTGTGTATATATATATATATATATATATATATATATATACACACACACATATACACATATATATGAATTAAACTAAAACTCAACAGAATTAAAACTAGAAAACCCCCCAAAGTTTTGGAAAATAAAGAACACACTTTTAAATAACCCATGCATCAAGGAGAATATTTCAAGAGAAATAAAACCATTTTAAAATGAATGAAAATAAAAATGCAACAACTCAAAAGGTACAGTGTGCAGCTAAAGTAGAGATTAGAAAGAATTTTACAACATCAAATGCCTATGTAAAAAAAAAGTTCTCAAATCAGTAACTAATTTTCACCCTTAAGAAATTAGAGAAAGAGAAGCAAATTAATTCTAAGGAAAGTACAAGGAAGTAAATAATACAGAAACAAGTAGAAATCAATTAAATTAAAACAGAAATATGATACAGAAAGTCAATAAAACCCAAGTTGGTCCTTTGAAAAGAGAAATAAAATTTAGAAACTTCTGGACAAACTGACAAAGAAAAACCAGAGACGACCAAATGACCAAATCAGGAATGACAGAGGGGCATCACTAAAAAACCCTGAGATATTCAAAGGCTAATGAAGGAATATTACAAAAAAAAAATGTTATGCCCATAAATTGAATGATTTAGACAGAATCAATTTCTTAAAAGTCAAAAACTACCAAAATTACTCCAGAAGAAATCATCTGAATATTTTTATACATATAAGAAATTTAATTTATGGTTTAACACTTTCCAATACAGATTTCCAAGTCCAGATAATTCCACCGGTGGGTTGTACCAAATGTTCAAGGGAAAAAATGGGAACAATTCTGCATAACATTTTTCAGGAAAAGGAAGGCTTTCCAACTCAGTTTATGAAGTCAGCAATACCAAAATCCACACCATAATCATACCAAAGCATTACATTAAAAAAAAAATTATAGGAGGGGCCAAGATGACGGAACAGCATGGAAGTTTTTTTGTGTGTTTCTAGTCCCTGAAATGCAGCCAGATCAACACTAAACTATCTTCCACACCTAGAAAACTAATCTGAGGATTAACACAACAATCTGCACAACCTGAACCAGGGAATTCAGCAGGTGCATGGCACGGAGACATGAACTGGGGGAGAGAGAAGTCTCAGAGGGCAAGGAGATGTTTTTGTTTGCAGAGAAAGAACACAGTTAGGGGGAGAGTACTGGAAAAGCACCCCCCTCCCCAAAAAAAGCAACTGTAGAGAAAGTAGAAAAGTGGAAACAGCTGCAGGGACTGAACAAAAAAGGAGAAAGGAGGAAGGAGAGGGCTTAAATTCCATTAAGACTCTATAAACAGGGGGAGCGCAGAGGCTGAAACTCCGCAGCTTGATACCTGGTGGTGCTCTGGTGGGAAGGGCAAATCCCCAGGAGCAGAGAGCAAGTCTGATGGGTCCTAGGGCCACATGGGGAGAGGTGGTTCCCCTGCTGGGAGGACATTTGGTAGAGGCTGTGTGGCCACCCCACAGGCAAAGATCCCAGTGGACCCTGGAGAACAACCACACTTGCTGGTGTTGGAACAAGGACGTTAAGGGTAAAGCTTGGCGCTGGATGTGTGTTGTGATTTTCCATAAACCCTGAAATGCTGCTGATACAAGATCAAGTGAACTTTTTCTGGCTGGCACCCAGCCACAGTCTCTGGGCATTGGCAGCAGCACAGTCTTGCAAATGTTCCTGGGGGTGGGCCAGGACCTGGCCATTGCTCAGAGAGACCCTCCCCCAGAAGGTCTGAGTGAGTCAAAGCCACAGACCCTCAGAAGTGAGGGATTGGGAAGCACTGCCCCATTTAAGATAAAACTCATGAGGGAGGTGTCACCCTGGCAGCCTGACAGCTTGGTCACAGACAGAGTAGAAGCAAGGAGTAGACAGAAGACAGAGACAAAGGAGGGGTGCTTGATTGCCAGTCATGGAGACCACAGAGTTCTGATACTAGAGACTTAGTAGCTGGGTGACACCATTTTCACCCCTCTCGTGCATGTGCATACACGCCTACATGCACCACATCAATCCACCCCAGTGAGCTAAACAGCACCATCTAGTGGAAAACAGAGCTGTGACACTAAACACTGCCCAACTGGGCCAACAGCAGTCTTGACAAACACAAGTCTCTCCACCTGCTTAGTTTACAGACTATAAAATGCTTCACAGTTTGACTTCTACAGGAAACCAGATGTAATTTCAATCATACTTCATTCTGTTCCCTGGTCCTTTTATTCAATTTGTTTTCTTTTTCTTTTCTTTTCTTATTCTTGAATACAGAAAGAGAAAAAAATCTGTTTTTGTTTTCCATTTTTATTAAAATGATTTTTCTTTAATTTTTTTCTTATATTTTTTATTTTGTAAATTTTTTAAATTCTATTTTACTTTGATTTTACTTTATTTTATTCATTTTTTCAAATTTTCAAATCTTTTCCTTTTTTTCTTTTTTTCTTCTTTCTCTTTTTCTATTTTTTTTCTTTTATTTCTTTTCTTATCTTTCCATTTTTTTCTCTCATCTATCAAGCTTCTTTCAACAACCAGACCAAAACACACCTAAGATCTAGAATCCTTTATTTGGTTTCTTTGTGTTATTTTCAATTTTTTAATTTTAATGTTTTACTTAATTCCTTTTCTTCCTCCAAAATGATGAAACAAAGGAATTCACCCTAAAAGAAAGAGCAGGAAGAAATGATGGCCAGGGACTTAACCAACACAGATACAAGCAAGATGTCTGAACCAGAATTTAGATTCATGATAGTAATAATACTAACCGGGGTTTTGAGGCGCCTGGGTGGCACAGTTGGTTAAGCGTCCGACTTCAGCCAGGTCACGATCTCGCAGTCCGGGAGTTCGAGCCCCGCGTCGGGCTCTGGGCTGATGGCTCAGAGCCTGGAACCTGTTTCTGATTCTGTGTCTCCCTCTCTCTCTGCCCCTCCCCCGTTCATGCTCTGTCTCTCTCTGTCCCAAAAATAAATAAACGTTGAAAAAAAAAAAGAAAATAGATTAGAATCACTTTTTGTGGAGATAAAAGAAGTAAAAGCTACTCAGGATGAAATAAAAAATGCTATAACTGAGCTGCAATCTCAAATAGATGCCACACCAGCAAGGATGGATGAGGCAGAGCAGCAAATCAGTGATACAGAGGACAAACTTATGGAGAATAATAAAGCAGAAAAAGAGGGAAACTAAGGCACAAGAGCACAAAATATAAATTAGAGAACTCTGTGACTCTTTAAAAAGGAGTAACATCAGAATGATAGGGGTCCCAGAAGATGAAGAGAGATAAAAAAGGGTAAAAAATTTATGTGAGCAAATCATAGCAGAAAACTTTCCTAATCTGGGAAAAGACACAGACATCAAAATCCAGAGAGCACAGAGGACTCCCATTAGATTCAACAAAAACTGACCATCAACAAGGCATATCATAGTGAAGTTCACAAAATACTCAGGCAAGGAAAGAATGATGAAAGTAGCAAGGGAAAAAAAGTCCTTAACCTACAAGGGAAGACAGATCAGGTTCGCAGCAGACCTATCCATAGAAACCTGGCAGGCCAGAAAGGATTGGCAGGACATATTCAATGTGCTGAATTGGAAAAATATGCAGTCAAGAATTCTTTATCCAGCAAGGCTGTCATTCAAAATAGAAGGAGAGATTAAAAGTTTCCCAGACAAACAAAAATTAAAGGAGCTCATGACCACTAAACCAACCCTGCAAGAAATTTTAAGGGGACTCTCTGAGGGAAGAAAAGATGAAAAAAAAAGCAACAAAGACTAGAAAGGACCAGAGAACACTGCCAAAAACTTCAACTCTACAGGAAACATAGTGGCAATAAATTCATATCTTTCAGTACTCACTCTAAACATCAATTGTATAAATGCTCCAATCAAAAGACATAGGGTAAGAGAATGGATAAGAAAACAAGATCCATCTATATTCTGTTTACAAGAGACCCATTTTAGAGCTAAAGACACCTTCAGATTGAAAATAAGGGGATGGAGAACCATGTATCATGCTAATGGTCGCCAAAAGAAAGCCAGAGTAGCCACACTTATAGAAGACAATCTAGATTTTAAAATAAAGACTGTAATGAGAGATGAAGAAGGGCATTATATCATAATTAAGGGGTCTATCCGCCAGAAGAGCTAACAAGTGTAAACATTTATGCTCCAAATATATAAATCAATTAATAATGAACATAAAGAAACTCATTGATAATAATACCATAATACTAAGGGCCTTCAACACCCCACTCGTAGCAATGTAGAGATCATCTAAATAGAAAATCAACAAGGAAACAATGGCTTTGAATGACACACTGAACCAGATGGATTTAACAGATATGTTCAGAATATTTCATCCTAAAGCAAAAAAATACACATTCTTCTCAAGTGCACATGGAACATTCTCCAGAATAGACCACATACTGGGAAACAAATCAGCCCTCAACAATACAAAAGGACTGAGTTCATACCATGCATATTTTCAGACCACAATGCTATGAAACTCAAAATAAACCACAAGAAAAAAATCAGAAAGATAACAAATACTGGGAGGCTAAAGAACATCCTACTAAAGAATGAATGGGCTAACCAAGAAATTAGAGAAGGAAATTAAAAAGTACAAGAAAGCCAATTAAAATGATAACACCACAGCCCAAAACCTCTGGGATGCAGCAAAGGTGGTCATAAGAGGGAAGTATATAGCATCCCAGGCCTTCCTAAAGAAGGAAGAAAGTTCTCAGATACACAACCTAACCTAACACCTCAAAGAGCTGGAAAAAGAACAGCAAATAAAACCCAAAACCAGCAGAAGACAGGAAATAATAAAGATTAGAGCAGAAATTAATGCTATCGAAACCAAACAAAAACAAACAAACAAACAAAAAAAACCAGTAGAACAGATCAATGAAACTAGGAGCTGGTTCTTTGAAAGAATTAACAAAATTGATAAACCCCTAGCCAGTTTGATCAAAAACAAAAAGGAAAAGACCCAAATAAACCACAAATGAAAGAAGAGAAATCACAAACAATGCTGCCAAAATACAAACAATAATAAGAGAATATTATGAGCAATTATACACCAATAAAATGGGCACTATGGAAGAAATGGACAAATTCCTAGAAACATATAAACTACTAACCTGAAACAGGAAGAAACAGAAAATTTGAACAGACCCATAACCAGTAAAGAAATGGAATTAGTAATCAAATATCTCCCAAAAAACAAGAGCCCAGGGCCAGATGGCTTTACATGGGAATTCTACCAAACGTTTAAAGATGAGTTAACACCTATTCTCTTGAAGCTGTTCCAAACAATAGAAATGGAAGGAAAACTTCCAAACTCTTTCTATGAAGTCAGCATTACCTTGATTCTAAAACCAGACAAAGATCCCACTAAAAAGGAGAACTATAGACAAATTTTCCTGATGAACATGCAAAAATCCTCAACAAGATACTAGCCAACCAGATCCAACAATACATTAAAAGAATTATTCACTACGACCAAGTGGAATTTATACCTGGGATTCTGGGTTGGTTCAATATCTGCAAAACAATCAATGTGATACATCACATCAATAAAAGAAAGGACAACACGTGATCCTCTCAATAGATGCAGAGAAAATATTTGAAAAAATACAGCATTCTTTCTTGATAAAAACCCTCAAGAAAGTAGGGATAGAAGGATCATACCTCAAGATCATAAAAGCCATATGAAAGACTCAATGCTAATATCATCCTCAAAGGGGAAAAACTGAGAGCTTTGACCCTATGATTAGGAACACAACAGAGATGTCCACTCTCACCAGTGTTATTGAACACAGTATCGAAAGTCTTAGCCTCAGCAATCAGACAACACAAAGGAATAAAAGGCATCCAAATCAGCAAGGAGGAAGTCAAACTTTCACTCTTTGCAAATGACATGATACTCTATATGGAAAACCCAAAAGATTCTGCCAAAAATCTGCAAGAACTGATCCATGAATTCAGCAAAGTCGCAGGATATAAAATCAATGCACAGAAGTCAGTTGCATTTCTATATACCAATAATGAAGCAACAGAAAGAGAAATCAAGGAATCGATCCCACTTACAATTGCACCAAACACCATAAAATACCAAGGAATAAACATGACCGAAGAGGTGAAAAATCCATACACTGAAAACCATTGAAAGCTTATGGAAGAAATTGAAAAAGACACACAAAAATGAAACAATATTCCATGCTCATGGATTGGAAGAACAAACATTGTTAAAATGTTGATACTACCCCAAGCAATCCACATATTCAAAGCAATCCCTATCAATATAACACCAGCATTCTTCAGAGCTAGAACAAGCAATCCTAAAATTTGTATGGAACCAGAAAGACCTTGAATAGCCAAAGCAATCTTGAAAAAGAAAACCCAAACTGGAGGCATCACGATCCCAGACTTCAAGCTGTATTACAAAACTGTAATCATCAAGACAGTATGGTACTAGCACAAAAAAAGACACTTAGATCAATGGAACAGAATAGAGAACCCAGAAATGGACCCACAAACGTATGGCCAACTAATCTTTGACAAAGCAGGAAAGAACATCCAATGGAATGAAGACAGTCTCTTTGGCAAGTGAAAACTGGACAGCGACATGCAGAAAAATGAACCTGGGCCACTTTCTCACACCATACACAAAAATAAACTCAAAATGCATGAAAGACCTAAACATAAGACTGGAAGCCATCAAAATCCTCGAGGAGAAAGCAGGAAAAAACCTCTTGCACCTTGGCTACAGCAACTTATTACTCAACATGTCTCCAGAGGCAAGGGAAACAAAAGCAAAAATGAACTATTGGGATCTCATCAAAATAAAAAGCTTCTGCACAGCGAAGGAAACAATTAGCAAAACTAAAAAGCAACAGATGGAATGGGAGAAGATATTTGCAAATAACATATCAGATAAAGAGTTAGTATCCAAAATCTATAAAGAATTTATCAAATTCAACATCCAAAAAACAATCCAGTGAAGAAATGGGAAAAAGACATGAATAGACACCTCTCCAAAGAAGTCATCCGGATGGCCAACTGACACATGAAAAAATGCTCAACATCACTGATTATCAGGGAAATACAAATCAAAACCACAATGAGATACCACCTCACATCTGTCAGAATGGCTAAAATTAACAATTTAGGCAACAACAGATGTTGACGAGGATGTGGAGAAAGAGGATCTCTTTTGCATTGTTGGTGGGAATGCAAGCTGGTGTAGCCACTCTGGAAAACAGTATGGAGGTTCCTCAAAAAATTAAAAATAGAACTACCCTACGACCCAGCAATTGTGTTACTAGGTATTTATCCAATGGATACAGGTGTGCTATTTCAAAGGGGCACATGCACCCCAATATTTATAGCAGCACTATCAACAATAGCCAAAGTATGAAAAGAACCCAAATGTCCATCAACAGATGAATAGACAAAGAAGATGTGGTATATATATGTGATGGAGTATTACTCGGCAATCAAAAAGTATTAGTTGCCATTTGTAACTATGTGGATGGAACTGGAGGGTATTATGCAAAGGAAAATTAGTCAGAGAAGGCAAATATCATATGACTTCACTCAGATGAGGACGTTAAGATACAAAACAGATGACCATAAGGGAAGGGAAGCAAAAATGATATAAAAATAGGGAGGAGGATAAAATATAAAAGACTCTTAAATATAGAGAACAAACAGAGGGTTTCTGAAGGGGTTGTGGGAGAGGAGATGGTCTAAATGGCTAAGGGGCATTAAGGAATCTACTCCTGAAATCACTGTTGCACCATATGCTAACTAGCTTGGATGTAAATTAAACAATAAATAAATTAAAAATTCAATTCAGTTCAATTCAATAAAAACATTATAGACTAATGTTCCTCATGAACATATGTGCAAAATAGTCATCTAAATATTACCAAATCAAAACCAGCAATATATAAAAAGGACAATAAAATAGCAAAGCTTTGTCAACATTTGAAAATTAATCCAAATAATTCCTATTAGTAAAGAAGAAAAGGTATGTGATCATCTCAATTAATACAGAAAAATCATTTGACAAAATTAATTATCCATTCATTATAAAAACTCTCAGCAAAACAGGAATAGAAGAGAATTTCCTAAACTTGATAAAGGGAATCTATAAAAATCTATAACTAATGGCAAAAGACTGAATGCTCCCTACCCCCACAAGATAGGGAACAAGGCAAGAGTGTCCTTTCTCACAACTCCTATTGAAGCTAATACTAGAAGTTCTAGCCAGTGTAAAAAGGAAAGAAAAAGAAAGAAAAAATGATTCAGATGGTAAAGGAAGAAATAAAACTGTTTCTATTAGCAGACAATATGACTATTGATCAAGAAAATACCAAATAATCTACAAGACCTTCTAAAACCAGTAAGTTTATCTAAGTCACAAAACGCAAGATCAATATACAAAAATAAATTGTGTTTCTTATATAACAGCAATTAATAATTATAACACAAATTCGTTTTTTAAAGTGTCATATACAATAGCACCAACAGGCAAAAAAGAAAGAAAAGAAATACTAAGACACAAATCTAAGACAAAATATATATAGAAACTGTAAGCTGAATACTAAAAAATACTAATAAAATAAACCAAAGAAGACCTGAAAAATGGAGAGATGTATCTGTTAATGGACTGAAAGAATCAATATAATATTGTAATAAAGTACTATATAATATTAGACAATATTATAATTGTATTGTCAGTGTGCTACATGATATGGCAAGTGTAATATAATTTTATGACAATTATATAATACTGTACTATAGAATATTGTATCACAATTTGGAACAATATTGTAAAGACTCAAAAGTGATTTATAGATTCATTATATTCTCAGTTAAAATCCAAGCAACTGGATTTGTTTGTTTGTCTGTTTGTTGGGGGGAAGTGACAGGCACAGAGACTGTAACACTGATTTTTAAATGTGTTACGTAAAGCCAAAGGAACCAGAAGAGTTCAAAACAATTTTTAGAAAGGGCCAAGTTGAGGACTCACACTCCCCAATTTCAAGACTTAGTATAAAGTGACAGTGACAAAGACCATGTGCTACCATTCAACAGAGAGACACAGTGATGGATAGAAATCCAGAAACAGTCCCATACAGATGGGATTTCAACTGAGTTTTTAAAGAAAAGTACAAAGGCAAAGGCAACTCTTCAGTGCTGAAAAACTAGGCATTCTTATAAAAAAGAAATAAATCTTGATCTATACCTATATGCAGATGTTTATAGCAACTTCATTCACAACTATCAAAAGTGGATTTCTTCAATTGGTGAATGTATTATAGATAGATAGATAGATAGATAGATAGATAGATAGATAGATATGATAGAGAGAGAGAGTAACTGATGAGTACTTCTCAAAAGTGTCAAGGTCATGAAACACAAAGACAGATAAGATGCTATAGATTATAGGAGATAAGGAGGCAAAACAACTAAATGCAATGTGAGATGCTAAATTGGATCCTGGGACAAAAGTGGAAAATTGAAATAAAATCTATACTTTAGTTAATAGTATTGTACTAAGGATAATTTCCTAGTTTTGGTAATTTTACTACACTTACATAAGATGCTAATATTAGAGGAATCTGGATGAAAGATATGTATAAACTCTATACTATTTGTTCAGCCTTTCTGTAAGATGAAAATTATTTTAAAATATAAAGTAAATAAATAAATAAATAAATAAATAAATAAATAAATAAACCCATTTAGAATCTGCACTCAGTTTTACTTTACTATTCACTAGATATCAGTACCAGCACAGTTGGCACAGTGATACATACATCTATTCTGAGGAAAGTTTGTTTGATTTGGTAATCAAGTTTTTCCGTATTTTTTCCTGAAAAATAAGGGAAATATTTCCATCTCAAATGAATTGGTATACTGGCCAAATTCAGAGAAAATGATACATATTCTCCCCTCAGGAACATCCAGCACCTAAGAAGGGTAGACAAAACCTTGGGAAATCTTTCAAGGGTTTCCCAAAATCAGACTTTTCTAACGGCATAAATGCTTTAGATAGGGCATTTTTGTGTTTCTTCTCAAAAAGCGTTTTGCTTATTACATTAGGGAACTGAGGGCAAGCTTCTTTTTGGAGAAGTCACACTGTACTTTTACAATATGGCTTACAATAACATCATTGTTGAGATTTACAATCTTAATAGATGCATGGAAGTCTCAATACATTTGATAAAGGTCCTTATGAGACAATATAATGAAGGTATTAACATATTACAATCAGTGTCTATCTTGTACTTATGGGCATACATGAGTACTATTGCAAATACTTTGGTATCCTGGGTATTTTTAGTTAAATCCTCAGAATATTATATAATTCCCGGGATTCAATTTCCTGTGAATGTTCAAGATCACCTAATAGCGATGATGTGCTGACTGCTATGACAGACAGTTAATAAAAATTATGCTAATGACTTTGTGGTACACAATCTCTCTAGGTGGTCTTTATTCTTGTAGAATCTTTAACTCACTTTCTTAAACATTTAAATCATTTTCTACTGTAATTCAACAAAATCTGCTCAAGAATTGGCATCTCTGAGCTGAGCTGCAGATATTCTGAAGCATGCTCTTCTGATATTGGGTTGTCCATTACACCATGTTTTGTAATGTATGAAATGACCAGTATTTCTAATAAGTTACTCCTTCAATTACTCTCCCAAGTATTGATGAGGGTCACTAACCAAAACTTTCTCTGGGGGCGCCTAGGTGGCTCAGTCGGTTAAGCATCCAACTTCAGCTCAGGTCATGATCTCGCAGTTTACAAGTTCAAGCCCCCTGTCAGGCCCTGTGCTGACAGCTCAGAGACCTGGAGCCTGCTTTAGATTCTGTGTGTCCCTCTCTCTCTGCCCCTTCCCTACTTGTGCACTTTCTCTCTCTCTCTTTCTCTCTTTCTCTCTCTCTCTCTCTCTCTCTCTCTCTCTCTCTCTCTCTCAAAATAAAATAAAACATTAAAAACAAAAAGACAACTTTCTCTGGCTCTTCAAAATGTTACACAGGTTCTCCCCCTGCCCCCTCCCCGCCTCCCACCACCAGAGAGTAGAGCATTCCTACAAAAGCATTTTTTTGGAAGCTGAAAAAGTCTAGGGGGTGTAAGAGTGTAGTTTCTGGGCAAGGAGTTTGGTGGGTCTACTCTCACTGCTTAGGGTGGGTGCTGCCCCTATAAAGTCTCCCTGAACAACAAATGCTGAACATTATTTTCCACTTTTCACCCTTTTTTATAGAAGTAAAAATCCTCTCTGGATTCCCTTCAGTTACCAAAAAACAGATACTAGTGTAGGTCTTTTGAAAAAGTGGAGGATAACTGTATTTGGTTGAGTGAAAAAAGATCATCGAAAAATATCAATTTCAAGGTCACATAATAATAATTGGGCAAGGCAGCATTTTTTAAAATCTCCAAAATTAGAACTGCCTATCTCTTATAGGCAGCATTCCCATAAGATTCTTTTTTTTTTAATGTTTATTTATTTTTGAGAGAGAGACAGAATGTGAGCAGGGGAGGGCAGAGAAAGAGGGAGACACGGAACCCAAAGCAGGCTCCAGTCTCTGACCTGTCAGCACAGAGCCCAACACAGGGCTCGAACTCACAGACCGCGAAATCATAACCTGAGCTGAAGTCGGATTCTCAACCGACTGAGCCACCCAGGCGCCCCTCCCATAAGGTTCCTAATAACGATTATGAGATAGGCACAGGGAGAGGTGATGTTGGAGATACTCATCATTTCAATTACATCACAAATGTTTTAAAATCTCAGCTTTAGCAGTTCCCATCAGTAAGCACCATGAAGTACCTCTTTTCAGTGGCTCCTACTTTATCTCCTTTGGAAAGAAAGGACAACTGCATGTGAATCTAGAAAGCAGGGTAGTTCACCCTTCAATGGCTCAGCTGGAAGAGCAACTGACTATAAACTGGGTGTGTACAGAAAGCAGGACAGACCTGAATCAGCTACACACATACCAAATCAGCTACACAGAGAGTCCCAAAAGTTTCAGAGTGGAGACTTCATTCAATTGTTGGTTTAAAATGCAATGAAAAATGTGAGCTTTCTTTTGATCTGTCCCCCATCCTTAATACTAGAATACATACTGTGATAGAAAAAGGTTGATTCTGAAGAACAAACAAAATAACTACACTTTTTTGGGCAAAAAATATATCAAGGATAATCACCTCTTAAAAACTTCAAGTCTACGCTGGCAGCAACTCAGAACAATATACTAACAGGGTCTTTGCGCTCAGCTTATATAACAATAATTCTATGACAATAAGAGTGTTAGCGAAAGCAATAATTGTCAGCTGTTTGTTATGCCAGGTTGTATCCTGCGCAGTCAGGTCTCCTGGTATATTTACTTAAATTCAAACCCAGAAGTTAACCCAGCAAGGAGAATACATTGTCTTTATAGAGGTAGATTAGGACTGGCATTTACTACACATGTTCAGAAAATAAACTCTAATCATATAATACTGAGCAAAACTTTACTATAAATTTAACTCAAATTGTATTCAATGCAAGAGTCAATTCTGTTTCATTTTCCACATCTTTGTTCTTCACCTAAGTGACAGCCTCTGTTCCCTGGGCTGTTGTTACATCCTCAGTCACCTCATATCTCAAAATGGCTAACCCTGTACCTCTCAGTTTCAGTGAGCATCTTGAATTTTTCGAATGATCTGTCTTCAACAAATGTGTAACATGTGTTAAGAAGAACTTTTCCTTCCCATTTTTAAATCCACACTTATTTGAAGGAGAAATTTACTTTATATATGTGTCTAACTGCTGACTTATTTTTTTATTTTTTTTTAATGTTTATCTATTTTTGAGAGAGAGAGAGAGAGAGAGAGAGAGAGAGAGAGAGAGAGAGAGGCAGAGCACGAACAGTGGAGGGGCAGAGACAGAGGGAGACACAGAATCCAAAGCAGGTTACAGGCTCTGAGCTGTCAGCACAGAGCCCAAGGCGAGACTTGAACTCATGAGCCGCGAGATCATGACCTGAGCCGAAGTCAGATGCTTAACCAACTGAGCCACCCAGGTGCCCCTAACTGCTCACAAATCACCAAGGGAAAAACTGGTGGTGGTTATTTGATCATCTTTCTAACCCACTGACACATTTTCAGAAAACTTTTAAAGATATTTTAATATAAGAAAATTCTTTCTTTTTTTCTGATGGTAGCTAATGCAGAACTTCAAATCTCAGCTCATATGTGTATGTACCTGCCCTGTGATTGAAACAACTTCTTAACTTGGAGACAAGCATTTACTTAGCCCACAAGGCAATTTATTTCCTCCACATTTTGTCATCAAATTCTAAAGTGTTTTGCAGAAATACACAGGAAATACCTACTATATCAAGAGCAGACTGATTCAGAAATATGCAGACCTATAATACTCCTTCAGTATGCATTTTAAATGTAGAGACATCTGACCTCTGAACCACAACCAGTTCCAGTCAGAATTCTGAGATAAACAATACTAATCCCTGGTATTTAAAAAATAATGTTGGGTAAACTTAGTACTTAGGAAATGCGAGTGAATTAATGGAATTAACTCAAATATATAACTTGAGTTGAAGCATACTGATGGAGGCACCTTAACTAGATGTCACACATAATATCTAGGTGCCCCATTTCTGAGCCTTCTTAAATGACCTGCTATTTTTTACCAGAGCTGGGATTTTCTACCTTTAATATAATAGCAAAATAACAATTCAGCATGTTCCCAGAGTAAAAACAAGGATTGTGCTGATATTATATTTACAACTACATCTTCCCCCGTGTTATTCTTTTATCTCTTCCTCTGCTCGGGGTCTTTTATCAGTCAGTCAGCTAAGGTCAGACTCACCTCAATGGCTCAGCACACCAGTCTTGTTCCCATTACATTTGGAAGCAGAAAATCTGAATCTTTACAATGCTGACCTTATTGTTTTACAAGCTATTGATTATGGCTATCAAGTTCCAACAGTTCACTAGGGTCAGTCTCTGGAAAAGAACAGGCAGAAAGAGAAGCCACATTCCTCTTCTTCCAACTGCACTGACTTCTCCATTAGTTAGATTTTGGTGTAATTAGAATGAATCACTGCAAGACGCGGCTGCTGTCTATTCTATACCGCCACTCTTGATTCACCTAGATTTTTGGCCATACATCAGAGTACACATCTGGTATGTAATGAGGAATGTACAGAATGGAAAGGGGAGGTCAGCGAGAAGTGAATGGGTCCTCTATAGGAATGAATATAGAGTTACTGACACGTAAATAAATGGCATGTATCACAATCCACAACACTTAGGAAGTGTAAATCTCATATTTGACATACCCTTTGGCGAGAGATAGACTGTATGAATCTTTTTCACATCACTAGAGCAGTTTTATACAAGGATACCCTGTCCTGACATAACTCTCAACCTCAAAATGCTTTCCTTATCTATCAGGAATGTATTTTTTCACTGTAAGTTTTTCAATGTGTTATACCTTTAATACAATAATCATTAAACCACAGCATTTTTGTTTCATATGTAATTTTCTCCTGGACTGCGTTTGTTCTAATCTTATGATTTTTTAAAATAATATTATTATTTACTTGAATGCTTACAACATTCTAGACATTGTGTTAGGTGATTTACATAATTATCTCATTTAACCTTAAGAATCCTATGAGGTAGAATTGTACTATCTCATTCATGGGTGAGATGGCTGAGGCAAAAGGAGATTAAATACTTTGCTCATAGCTACACAAACAGAACTAGAGTTCCAACCCAGGAAATATATCTCTAAGCCTGAGCTTACCCACTGTACCATATTGCCTTCTTTTCATTAGCTGAACACATGAATGAACTAACCAACTACCCACCCACCAACTCTGTGTCTGCCTCTTTCCTTGGTGCCGGGAATACAAAGGTGAATCTGTCGTTGTCCCTTAACTATACTGCAGAAAAATAGCACGTGCCAAATAGTTTCATTACAATGGTATAACTATAATAAAACAGCTAATATTTATTGCTCATTATGTGCCAGACACTAATTGAAATGCCTTACCTACTTTATCTAACACAAGCCTAACAATTCACCTAGGTAGGCACTATTGTTATCCCTACTTTATAGATAAGAAAAACAAAAGAGAGGAAAATATAGTTGCTTGGTCAAGGACAGCCAAAGATCAAGGGGTGAGTGTGAGATACAAAGTAAAGTCGAAAGTGCCACAAGACATAGAGATGAGGGGCTAGATTTCATAGAACAGATGGGAAAAATCAGCGAAACTTCATGGCAGAGACAGCATTCGATCTAAACTGTAAATTCTTAGAGGAGGTAAGAGGGTGAGCTAAGAGATAGAAAAATACAGAGCAAATACGGAGAACGGCAAATACCACAGAGGAAACTGTAACTGAGAGCAGTAATAAATAAAGATGTTATGCATATTTTGATTCTCATGGCATTCTTAAATTAATATTATTAAATGATATAATGGCAAATAGGCTACAGAATTTAACCTGCAATTCACCTGTGAAAACCGAGGCAAACATGCCATTAAAAACTGTTGCACACACTTTCCACATTAGACCTGGATTCTAGTGTATACTATAATGACATGGCACCCAGTGTCTTCCAGTCATTGTCTCTGTCACTGGTATGATCTCAGGACAGATTTTCTCACCTCAGTGTTTGTCAAGCACTGGATCAGTCCAGGGTCCAATGAAGCAAACAGCACAGTCATAATGGGTTGATTTGAGGACGGTTTGTTTTCATAGAGACTATACAAACTTGTGGATGGAGTACAGAGGGAGCCCAAGGAATGATGCAGGAATCTGGGACCAAGTAGTAATGGAGTCTTTCCTCCTCTCAGCTTACAGGCTTGAGGAGAGGGAGAGGAGAAACCCAAAATGTGAGAGAATCAGTAGAGAAGGTGGCCTTGAAGTCAGCAATGACCTTCAGTGGAAGAAAACAGCCAGTGTGAGAAAACCTTGAAGGGAGCTATGAGAATAAATGTCTTAATTTCCTTTAAATCTTAGGGTGGGTGGATGGGATTTCCCATTGGCCTAAGCCAACCAGAAGACAGAGGGCATTGGCACCACAGAAGTAGTCCGTGTAAGTCACAGGGCAAAGAAGGGTTATGGAGGCACCCGGAGGGGCAAAAGAAAAATACTGAGTACCTGTATATAAAAATGTGCTCTGCACATATATAAGGATGGCAAATTTTTCAGGAATAGTGGTTTGAATAACTACTGAAGTTTGAGGAGATGCTCCTGGTTTATACTGAATCTTTTAGATCATTATAGAAGATCTCCTGAACTTAGTGACTACCTTAACAATGGATTTCTTATGCTTTCATAGTAAATATACACTTCAGACACTAAGATATTCAAGTAATTATGTTGTAACTCTTTTTTTTAATTTTTATTTATTTTTGAGAGAGAGAGAGAGAGAGAGAGAGAGAGAGAGAATGAGCGGGGGAGGGGCAGAGAGAGAGGGAGATACAGGCTCTGAGCTGTGAGATTCCAGGCTCTGAGCTGTCAGCACAGCCCTCCGAAGCGGAGCTCAAACTCACAAACCATGAGATCGTGACCCGAGCTGAAATCAGACGCTCAGCCAACTGAGCCACCCAGGTACCCCTTATGTTATAACTCTTGATTCAGACAAAAGAAACTCCAAGAAACACCATGTGATATTTATTTTAATGGCTGAGGCTTTTTGAAATAGGTATAGAGTTTTTCATGAAAACTTCCATTTAGGTCGGTGGTTTGTAACTGTAGCTACACAGTGAAATTACCTGGAGAGATCTGAAAAGACTAATGCCTGGTATCCACCCCAGAGACCCTGTTCTGTCTGGCCTGGGCTCCAGCCTGGGCAACAGAAGTTCTAAGATATTCTCCTGCAGAGTCTAATTTGCAATCAAGGGTAAGCACCTCTGATTTCTTCTATGATCTTACTGTTCCTGTCAACTCAATATGACATTTAGTCCTCTTCAAAATCAACCGTAAGTCAATAAACTACATGCTCAACTGAATCACTGAATAAACTGAAATTAGTACATGAACCCTGCCACCTTCCCTTTAGTTTTCACTCCATGCCAACCTCACCTGAATCAAGCAATTATGTTCTACATGGAGAACCTACATTTTATCCTGAAGTTGCCAAGGAGACAGGTCATTAAGGCATTAATATGTTTATACTATGGTCATGATAGTTTGGCCATAAGGAGGAACTACAAAAGCAAAAATGTTAAAGGAGGCTGCCAGACATAAAGAAAAGAGCATGGGCTTTGGTATCTGAAAACCCTAGGTACTAATTCTGATGCTATCTCTTACTACCTTACTAATCAAAGTGTGGCCCATGGACCAGCAAGCACCGTTAGCATCACCTAGGATCTTATTAGAAGTGCAAATTCTGAATTCAAAGGAACATATGTATCCCTGTGTTTATAGCATCATTATTTACAAACATTATTTATAACAGCATTATTTGGAAGCAGCCCAAGTGTCCATCCATAGATGAATGGATAAAGAAGACGTGACATGTATGTATATATTTATATACATGTATATATGTATTTATTTTTATTTTTAAATATATACAATGGAATATTATGCAGCCATAAAGAATAATGAAATCTTGCCATTTGCAACAACACGGATGGAGTTAGAGAGTATAATGCTAAGTGAAATAAGTCAGAGAAAGACAAATACCATATGACTTCGCTCATATGTGAAATTTAAGATACAAAACAAACAAGCAAAGGAAAAAGAGACAGATAAAGAGGGCACCACACCAAGAAACAAACTCTTAACTATAGAGAACAAACTGATGGTCACCACAGGGTGGGGGGGGGGGGGGAGACGGGTTAAACAGGTGATGGTGATTAAGGAGTACACATGTCATGATGAGCACTGAGTGATGTACGGAATTGCTGAATCATTATATTGTATACCCAAACTAATATAACACTGTATGCTAACTATACCAGAATTAAAATGAAAACTTAATTTTAAAAAAATGAAATGCAAATTCTGAGACCCCACCACAGACCTATTGCATCAGAATCTACATTTTAATAACACCTCTAGGTGATCTGAATGCACATGAGAGTCTGAGAAACACTGATGTACTAGTGGTCCTAGGTAGAATCCACGCTGTCAAGATTTTTCAGTTCTTACCAATGATTGCTCCTCACAACCTAAAATGGCTGTTGGAGCACCATCCATCATATCTATGTTCCTGCCATCAGAAAGAAGAAGAGGGGGCAGGAGTGTAGGGTAAAGATACACACTCACTTTTAAGGACACTTTTCAGAAGTCACACATATTTGCCTACATCTTATTGGCCAGAACTTAATCTCATGGTAACACCTAGCTGCAAGGAATACTTAAAAGTAGTCTTCATTCCAGGCATTCTTTTTTTGATGTTTATTTGTTTTTTAGAGAGAGAGAAACAGACAGACAGAGCATGAGTAGTGGAGGAGCAAAGAGAGAGGGAGACGCAGAATCCAAAGCAGGATCCAGGCTCTGAGCTATCAGGAGTAGGGCTCAAACTCACGAACTGCAAGATCATGACCTGAGCCAAAGTTGGATGCTTAACCGACTGAGCCACCCAGGTGCCCCTCAGGTATTCTTATAATAGCTAATAGTCAGGAAGGTTTATTACTATGAAGTAGTAAACAGTGAATACTGAGAAACAGCCAGCACTTTGTATAACATGGAGCTTTGGGCATATTACTTAACCTCCCTAAATCTCATATTCTTCTATGCAAAATATAAAAAATAATACCCACATAAATTATTTTGAAGGTAAGATGAATGTAAAATGTCTCACACATAGTAGAGACTCAATAAGTAATAGCTCTTATGCTAGGAGTGGTTCAGGAGCTCAATCTTTATATAATATACACTGCTGGTTAAAAAGTAACAAGTAAATGTTAAATGTTATTGCAAATATTAAAATTTATTTCAAAATATTATCTTTTAAAAAAAACAGCTACATGGGTGCCTGGTGGCACAGCTGGTTAAGTGCCTGACTCTTGATTTCAGCTCAGGTCATGATCTCACGGTTGTGGGTTGTAAGACCAGGCTCCATGCTGGGCATAGAGGCTGCTTAATATTCTCTCTCTCCCTCTCCCTCTATCCCTCTCCCATTTGCATGTGCATGCTCCCTCTCATAAATAAATAAATAAATAAATAAATAAATAAATAAATAAATAAAAAACAAACAAACAAACAAACAAACAATGGAAAACAGCTATAAGCAGATCCTGTGGAAAGTTTTATTGATTCCAGTGGCATTTTCCCTTCACTGCAAAATGGCAGTCTTATCCAGCATACTTTATCACTTCTGAATGGAGTTCTACATATGAGAAAAAGCAGTATCGCATAGGAGTTAGGAGCTGGACCCTGAAGCCAGACAGTGTGAGTTTGAATTTGACTCCATTATGTTATAGCTAGGCAATTTTTGCCATTGCTTTTCAACTTCTGTAAAGCTAAAATAATAATACCCACCTCACAGGTTATTATGAGGATCCCTTGAGTTAATATGAGTAAAAACACTTAGAAAAGTGCCTAGCCCATAATAAGAGTTACATGAATGTTAGCTAGTATCATCAGCCATGCAACGTTGGGTGAATTATGTGCTAGGAAAAGTCTCTTTCACCAACAGGACTTTTCTCTTAATAATGAATCAGTTTACCAACCAGGATTTAGTTAACATGCAAAGGTCACTCACATAGCTAATTCTTGGCTTTAGAAAGTGTATGGAAAAAAATCAATGAATACACAATTAAAAAGAAAAGGAATTAAAGTTTTCATATTTACATTGCCATCTCTCTTAGGAGCCTTCTTGATAAATACTAACTGATACTGCAATCAATAAAGGGAAAGATTTGAAGATCACGCCTCTCAAGAAACAGGCAGCAAATGGAGAGAAAGTTCATTTAAATCCTCTAGGGTATAAAAGAATACTTAATTTCTGATTACATATTTACTTGAATGAGGGTGATTCAAAAAATGCCTTGATTATAAAAAGTTGAAGGTTTTCCCTTTGACAGGGGACAAGTTCCTGCCCCATTTGCATGCATGTGGTTTATATTGTTCTAACCTAATGAGATATAGAGTACCTCCTAAACATTGACACATTAGAGGCATGCTTCACTCAGCATGAAGGTTTGAGACATCAAGGATACCTTGAGCATCCTCAGATTCCAACAACTTGTCAGACAAATTAGCACCTTCTCAACCAAGGGTAAAATTGAGTTTCACATTTCTCCCTGGTGGAGGGGGGGAGTAGAGAATGAAGAAGAAAATCACTCTGGTTTAATACTTCCCTTGTGAAGACAAATACAGAGCCTTATCATCTCTGCATGGCTCTCCCTGACCTCCTGATTTTTAATTCATTGGTTTTAAATGATCCTTGACAGTCGAGATCCTTTTGTCAACTTTGATATGCTTACCACAGAAGACAGACACTCTGGCCTTTATTACCTATTTCTGTTTGTGTGCATTTAACATGCTAATCGAAAAAAAAATGAAATTCTGCTAATATGTGATGAAAAAATAGATAATACATCATAAATATGATCACACTTTAAATGTCTTATATGGTCAATTTTTAAAAAAACTTTTACAGGCATTTTAAAAATTCAGTTGAGTACAGTTTGTGGGCTGAGTTAACAACTTCAGGGAGTAAGAGGATCCCACTAACAGTTTTAAAATTTTTCTGTGGAAGCTTGAGATAAATGCCTTTGCAGTTCTATAGAGAATGAATGTATCATGTTATCCTTTTTTTTCTACAAGTAACTTTTCATTTTGTAAAGTAGAATGAAATACATGAAAAACGCTTTGAAAGGTATTTTGTCTATTATTGTCATTATAGTGAAGCCATATCCTTCTAGACAGTAATCTTTTAGGACCCTTAAGCCTCAAAAAAACTTGAGAAAATTATTCAACACCCAAAAAAGAACCTCTTTGTGGCTAATCAAACCCCACACACCTAGCAATAGATGCACGTTAAAAAACAATGATGTGATTCTGGAGGGCCTGGCCAGCGAGGGAGGGTGTTCTTTGACACACAGATTGGTCCACTTGCTCTGGGGGAAGAAAGATGAGCTGTTACCCACAGCCATTCTCAGCAAAGCACTTTTTTCAGCAGAACTTAAAGCAGGTAGGAGAACGAACAAAATGCAGAAGAAGCAAGAATAAGATATGGAAAGAGAACAATCATAGAATTAGAGAACTGGAAGAAATCTGAGAAATCATGTCTTCTAATCTTATTTTTCAGGAAACAGGAATCTAAGGCACTGAGTGACTTTCCCATTAGTCACATCATTACCCTGACTCCCAGAACAATGTTTTCGCATTTTCATCAATGTTTCAGGGATCTGCAGTGATAGTGGCCATGGCAGTAGCAGCAGCAAAGGCACTATATAATTATCACTGGTGGGCGTTCTCAACTGCAGATGCTGTGGCAGAGAAGACAATCAGCAAGAGAGGACCAGAAGGTGTGACAGCTCTGTGGAGGAAAGAGCAGGGTGGAGGGTTACTTAGCACCCAGCAGCCTCGGGACCATCCAAGGGCCACTTTAAGAACATAGATCATTTAGAAGACCACTGCTTCATTGCCTAGGAAGCTGAATCAATCTCTGCAAATATTTTCACCATCTCCCTGCCCTTCCACTGAGTTCCTTCATTAATTCAACTTATAAATCCAGGTGTTATTCAGAAAATAAAATATGAGGAGAGAGATTACCTGAGAAATTTGATTCATCACACAGACACTGGAAATAACTACAATATTCTTTTTATTTGTAATTCAGATGAAACTAACATTTGCTGGATGTCTATTTTGTGCCAGGAACCGGGCTATGGGTTTCCATTTAGGATATTTTATTTCCTCTTCACAGTAACACTTCAAGTCAGAGTCTTATTACTACCTAGCTGAGGAAACTGAGGTTCAGAGATGTCTGCGAAATACATCCAAAGTCATACTGAGTTGAGTTACTAAGCTGGGATTTTCCCCCCATGTCTTCTGACCATAAGTTCTGAGATTCTCCACAATGTCATACTAAGGAGACACATGGATTAGCTATGGAGGAAGATAGTCCTAGACCCAAATCTCAATTTGAAAGCCACTAACCATGAGATCATGAATGAGTGACTTAAGCTCTCTTCTTAATGTTTCTTTATCTTCTTTATAAAACAGGGAAAATAAAACCTGTCTTGAAGAGCAGTTGTAAGGATTACATGATTCCAATTACATGACTCAAACCAACCCATATTACAAAATATGTGGCATGTGTACATTTTTGTCCATTTTTTACTGCACTAAAAAAAAACTTAGCACTCAAAGCAGTATTTGGCATCTGTATGTGCTCAATAAATTACTGTGAAATAAATAAAAGTGAAATCACCTGACATGCAGGAGTTCAATAAATGACAACTATTATGCAAAGGATGGAGAAAATCTGTTCTGATTTCTGCAAAATCGCCATCTTCTTATAATGCATTATTAAGAGATTTTAAAATAAGCTCTTCCCTAGCAAAAAGTCTTCAAATGGTAAGAAATTCTCAATCTTCAATGCCCCCTAAAAGATGGAAGGAGGAGAGAAGAATTTGTCCAGGTTGACAGTGAAGCAGCAACAGGGGAGCTATTTTTAGTCGGTCATACAGTCATTCTGGATAGCATGTATTAACAAGAGAAGAGTGATAGCAAAAGGGAAGATGATTTCTAGACACTGGAAAAAACAAATGGGAGAAAGAGGGTAAGCAAACAATGTGCTAAATCATTTAACTAATCATTTACATTAGTGGTGTAATACTGAACCATATTCTCATCATTCATTCAATCATTCATTCATTCATCAACAATATTTATTTACTTTTTCTCTTCTGATCCCCGTCCCTTCAGGAGCCATGAGCTTCAATGCAAATATGGCCAAATCCAAGAACCACATCACTCACAACCAGTCCCAAAAATGACACAGAAATGGTGTCAAGAAAACCCAATCACAAAGATACCGGTTTTTTAAGGTTGTGGACCCTGAGTTCCTGAGAAACTTCCACTTTGTCTAGAAACACAAGAAGGACCTGAAGAAAATATAGGCCAGCAAAGCCAAGACCATAAGTACACATGCCCAGGCTATCGAGGCCCTCCTGAAGTCCTAGGAAGGCAAGCCCAAGATCCCCAAAGGCATCAGCCGCAAGCTCCATCAACTTGCCTATATTGCCCAGCCCAAGCTAAGGAAATGTGCTCATCTCCACACTGCTGAGGGTCTCAGGTTCTGCCATCCAAAGGCCAAAGCCAAGGCTCAAAACAAGACTCAGGCTGAGGCTGCAGCTCCAGCTCCCAAGGGCACCCATGATGCCTCCAGTGTAGAGTGCTATGTCTGCCATTGTGAGGAGGGAAGGACTGGTGTGAGTCTGAGGGCTGCTGTCCTTCTGCGCTGTTTGTACAAGCAAGCATGAGGCAGGGAAAAAGTTAACCTAAACAAACTCTACTTTCCTTGACATTGTTAGAATCTGAGAATACAATATAAAAAGTACAACCTCCCTCTTCCAAGTATCCAGCGATCCAGTGAGTCAGGTAAGGGCCCCAAAACATGTCAGCCAGCCAGAAGATGAAGTAAAGGCATTCCACAGAAGGTAGCATTTACACTCAATTTGGAAAGGTAAGTAACTTTTCAAGGGAATAAACCAGAAGTTTCCATAATAGCAAAGAAACAGAATCTTGAGAGAAGTTACCCAGTGCATGTAACTACAAATAAATCCAAAGGTTGAAACCTATTGACTTACTGGACAGAGATGAGTTTAACCAGTTAAACAAAGTCTACACACAAAGGGCTGTGTGCCATGCAACTAAGAGTTTAGGTTTTACTCTGTAGAGACTAGGGACACTTGACAAAGGTGATTGCAATGTAATTGAGGTTAAAGTCTTAGCACCTGCCTCTAGTACACAGTAAACAACAAGTAAATAGTGGGAATTAGGATTTGGGGCTCCTTTTTTCCCCTTTTCTTCTTTATTCCATTTGCTGCTAATTTTTCTTAGATTTCTTTTTTTTTCCTTAGTCACCATCTTCCCTTCTAAGATATTATCATCCCTCACCTGAATTATTTTTTTTTAATGTTTATTTACTTTTAAGAGAGAGACAGACAGACAGACAGATCATGAGCAGCAGAGGGGCAGAGAGAGAGAGACACAAAATCCAAAGCAAGCTCCAGGCTCTGAACTGTCAGGACAGAGCCTGATGCAGGGTTCAAACTCACAAACCGTGGGATCATTACCTGAATTGAAGTCAGACACTTAACCGACTGAACCACCAGATGCCCCTTGCTTGAATTGTTTTTATAGCTGCCTCCTAACCAGTTTCTATTCCTCAGTCCACTCAAATTCATACTAATACTCCTACCAGACTGACCTTCAAAATCTTCAGTCTTTTTAGTTCATTTCTCAGGGTAGAGCTTAGCAGGGTACCCTAACATTAACTCACATCATGTTTCAGTTAATCATTCTAAAATTTCACTGTATAACAGATGATACTTGCTGCCTTATTTCTGTTTTCCTGATGTTTTTTATGTTTGTCTGTTGTTTTTTAAACATCTTCTATTTACTCAAACTCTTCTCCTATCTCCAAGCACTTCCACTGTCTGATACTGCCAACACTTTAAGACTCAGGTCAAGTTCACTATTCCAACCCGCAATGGCCTCCCTGTTCCATATTCCTATACTAATTCTACACTGCGATAGCTAATTTTATGTGTCAACTTTAGTGGGTCACAGGATGCCCAACATCTGGTAAAACATTATTCTGTCTGTAAAGATGTGTTTCTGGATAAGATTAGTAGACTGGATTAGATCAGTAGACTGAGTGAAGCAGATTGCTCTCCTTAACATGAATGGGCCTCAACCAATCTATTGAACACCTGAATAGAACAAAAGACTGGGAAAGAAGAAACTCTTCCTCCATGACTACTTAAGCTGGGACATGATGGTTTTCGGGCCTTCTGAAACATAGGCTCTTCTTAGGTCTCAAGCTTGCCAGTTTTTGGATTGGAACTTCTATCTTCTGCTCTCCTTGTCCTCAAGTGTTCAGACCCAGACTAGAGCTATACATCATCTCTCCTGGGTCTCCAGCTTGCTGGCTGCACATCTTAGGACTCCACAGCCTTGGGAGCCAATTCCTTATGATAAATCATGTACATATATGATTTATATAAAAATATATATAAATCTAATATGCACACCTTTTTATATTTTTAGAAAAATATGTACTCTTTCTATGAGTTAAGCTCTTTGAGGCTGGAACCATTCATCTACTTTTCAAAATATTAACTATTCAGTGATATTGACAAAATTGGCATCAAAAAATCGCAAGTATATTGCTTTAGGGTAAGAATTCAACAGTTGGTATGTCAAAGCAAAAATGATTAAAAAGCTTTTTGCATAAATTTTGGCTAACTTTGGCTAAAGATAGAAATCAGGTAATAATATTGGAACTCATGTCAATTGGATTAAAAATAGGAGACAATTCTAATTTGGCTTCTGACCCCAATGACCATGGGAAGTGCTGGCCTTGCAAAATGCTTCTAAGACTATAACAACACTTCCCATTTAAAATGGGTGAGAAGTAAATGTGGTTGGGGAAATTCTGACTTTTTTTCTTGCTATTGTACCTAGAATGAGTACATCAGAGCAGTTATTCAAATTCACAATCAACAGGCTTGGACATTTTTACTCAACTAGTCTTGAAATTATGACATCATTATAGTAAAGGTTCCTAATTTTTTTTTTAAGTGTAGGTGGTACAACAATCTTTAAAAGTCATTATTCAGCAACTATATGTGAGGTACAATCCTGGACTAGATACTGGACCAGAGACAATCAGCAAATCCAAATAAGATCTGAAGAGGACTAAACTGAATTAATCAATGTGAATTATATAATTTTGAGAAGATAGGTAAAGGGCATACAGGAATTCTTCACACCATTTTTGCCACATTCTTATAAGTCTAGAATTATTTCAAAATAAAAAGTTAAACATTTTAATTAAATCACAGTCTCAGGTATTAGGCACTCCATAACCCACAACTCTCTCCAGAGCTAGGCTCACAGCTGAATAAATTCATTATCATCATGATTTATTTTTCTTAATTTACCACTTCCCACTTGCTGTGCCTGAAGTATTCAAATTGAGTTCGTTTCCAATCCCGTGAAACAGGAACGGAAGCTATTTAAAGAAGGATGTGACCATGATGCCACAGTAGCCACAATGCTTTGCCTGGTTGCCCAGGATGTGTTACAATCAGGAACCAGAAGGACCGCTGCTGTCTCATGTTTGCACATCCTAAGCAATTGCAAAACAAAACAAAACAAAACAAAACCCACAGTAGTATGACATTTCCTGAGGAAACTCAAAATGTCATTCTTCAGCAGAAACCAAACAAGGCAAGTTCTAACAAAAAGTTAGAAGTAGCTTCTTTGTCTCTTGCCTGCCTTAGGTACCAGCACTGTTAGGCCTGCCGTTTCTGGCTAGAAACCTGCACCAAAAACCAGGATGATCATCTATGCTTGGTTTCAGGTTAACACAGACTCTAAATCTCACGCCATTCTGTCAGCTACATTCTATAAACCAGCAATCAAATAGCTAGAATGTCTGTGCACCATTTGACCAGAAAAGGTTTTCTTTCCTTTTCTTTTTTCTTTTCCCTTTTTTCTTTTTCGCATGTTTCTAGAGGAAAATAAATCAGTGGTGGTATGAAAGAAATACTTGAGCCTCTCCCCACCACACCCACAAGCAAATCATAAAATCAGGGTTTTGTCTTTGATAACCAGTCTTACCCTTTCTGCTCCAGTCCCCTCACTTCAGGAGACCCGTACTATTTGGTTCCCAGAGATCCTAGCCTCTATCAAAACCAGAAAGGATCTGATGCCTACATTTACCTTCCCACCCATGTTAACTCTTCCCAGTGAGTTTGGGACTTTTACCTTTGTGAAATGAAAATCTTTGGTTTCTTTTAAAAGGATCTAGGATGGGGATGAGGAGGGGGATGGCGGGAGAAAGTACTGCTGCTGAGAAGTAAGGCATTCTTTCCTGACTCAAAAAAAAAAAAACCAAAACAAAATATGTGCACTTTGCTTCTTCTAGAGAACCAAATAAGCTGAACCACAAAGTGAGTCTCCCTAAATCCTTTCCTGGAACAAACCTGAATTCCTCACTCCTCTCCCATTGTCAGGCCCCACATTCTCCAGCTCCCCTGTTTCGTGTTAGCTCTCCCCTCCTCTGGTTCCATCCCTGCCTGGCATCTTTCTTCTTCCCTTGCTTTGAGTCTTTATGTGGTAACTTCTCTACTTCACACCTCACCACACCACTTTTCCTCTACTTTAAATGCTCCAGCATCCTGAAAAATCTATAGATTGGTGGGAGAGAAGAAAAGGGGAGCATGAGATCTGCTCAAAACACTCACTTGGGGTAGAGACTCTGAAGAGGAGATTTGCAAGATGGATTTTTAATGCTGAAAGAAAAAAGAGTTCACATTTCAAGTTGTAAAAAAAAAAAGTGGTTGAGGTCAAAGTAACCACCATTGTGAATAATATAAATATTTTACCAAAATAAAATACATTTGAGTATTCCTGGGTGGTAGTAATGTCAGAAGTGAGGATGAAACAAAACAGGTTACTGGGAGAATTTTGTGGTTTCTGAAGAGAAACTTACACAATAAAAATTCATATAAAATTATTGCAATTTTATTATTAGATTTTAAAAGAATTATAGAAATTCTCATTCAATGTCCCATCCAAAGGGCAAAAATCTTATATTGTAATTACAAACATGTATTTCCAAACTCAAGAGAAGAGGTGTGAATCTTTACTAGCACTGTATTCTCAGGCAAAAAGGTTATCTTCTCTGCGCCTGAGAGAAGGCAAGGGTATCTGAACACAGCCACACAGACCCTCATATTCAAAGGTGAGATGCACAAAGCTTTCAATCTATGCTTATTTATAAGGTGATACCAAAGTGTTTATAAATTTCATTACATATGTTAGACTTAATGTAAATTTTAGTTCAACATAAGAACAAATCTTTAGTTCAAGGTACATTACTTGGGAGTATCATTCTCTGCTCTTGTAGCAAAATTCACAATTAAAACAAAGAAATCCTATCTTGTGGGTATGCTATCTTATTGACACATGTTAATGACATTGCATCTGCGACAATAAATGACCAAGTTCATATTTCTGAGTCAGACCAAGAGACTCTCGGAGATCCCTCCTGTGAGTTTGTGAGCTTTTGCCCAGCTCTTTGAGATCACCAATGTTAGGTTTTTCCATCACTCCTCTGCCAAAGCCATCAAATAAGGGGCCACTGATCACCCAAAAAAGAAAAGCCACACCTAGCCATATGATTATGTATCCTTCACTGAAGAACATAGGACAGCAAGTGCTCAGGCAGGTGAAGAGAAAGAAATAGAAAAAAATTCCATGTGCACTATACCGAACCACCACTTTCACTGGATATTGATGGTGATTGACTCACAAAAGTAGCCTCTCCAATCTAGCTGAACAAGACTACTTAAATATGACATTTTTAAAGCTTTGTAAGGAGCTAATTAATTCATTTGTTGGTTAAATACAAATAAGGTCCATTTTTATTTTCTTAGCCTCAGGCCTTGACTCTCAGAAGGCTGTTAGGCCTGCATAATGACTTCATCTGAATTTCATTTTATTTTCAGGCTACTTTGGAACAATTACATGACTGATTTATATTAGTCATCTCTAAGGACTCTCAGACCACGTTCCCATCTGTAAATAGGTACCCCTTCCAGTGCTACTTTCCTCTGGGTCACCACCTACGTGAAGGAGTTGAGAATTCCACATTTATGGGTTGATAACGTTATTGACATTTGGATCTTTTTGTGGATCTGTTCCTGGTAAGTTAATATAAATCACTGTACAACCAAAGTGCAGGAAATTTTAGTGCATTTATAAATTTAAAATTAAATTGAGTCTTATTATAAGGAAAACATAAAGCTGATTCGACTCACATCATTTAGAAATAGCCTAATATCCCAGCTGACTTCTCATTATCCTCCTTTCCCCTAATCTAGCCTGAGTTAACTCCAATTAGGAAGTAACAATTAGTGGCCTTTCACACTAGTCCTTACTAATGAACAACTCACTCCAGATATATTGGAAAACTCAAAGAAGTCATGTTATTTGGTCAGTAAGTCCCCTTTGTCAATAAATAATTCTATGAGCCTCCCAGACAACAGAACAAAACAGCTTAGATATTAACCTAGCATTTGCCTGACTCAGCATAATCAGTGTAGTTTCTGAAAGGGGGAAATTGCTTTTACAAGCTCTCTTTTATTGAGAAAATTAGTCTTAGGGATTTCCTTCACTCTATACTAAACCAATCTTTCTCTCTTATTTTTCCTTTTTTTCATTCTCTTTCTTTCAGTTCATCCACTATCCAGCCCTACCTCCATTAATTGCAAAGCACTAAATTGGTAGAGAGCAATGAACGTACTTTGTAGGTCAGCAAACCGGAAAGTAATTTTATTCATTAGGTAAAAGCACTACATTTCCCCCTTCAATAAAATTTTACCATGATTTGTTAGGATTCCACCTTGCATTTCTAGAAAATGTCTATGTTTAAAACCCTGTGAGTTCTATGAATGAAAATAGTTATCCATTTTTTAAGTTACAACTAAAAAGCCTGGAGGTCCAGTTGCAAATCACCTAGAGGGTGGGCTCAATGTCTTATTGATACCTGAGAGGAGGACCTATATAATTTCTTTGCATCAAGGCAATAGTTCACAGCACAGGATGCAAATAGGAAGTTTCATCCTGTGCTTCTGGAAAACTCTGAAAACAGACCATTCATTCAAGAACCTTAAAAGATAAACACTATACATCTATGCATCTTAGGGATGGAGAGTGGGAGCTAATGTATTCCCAACTGTGGTTCTAATTCTAAAATACTGTGACCTCTCTGGGGAAGATATCTAAATCACTTTACTGATCAAGGTGCAAGTGACCTAGATTAAGGAGTCAAAGAAGGCTTCCTTGAGGAAAATATTCTTGATTTGAAGAATGAGTAGAGGTTAAAAGTGAAAGATGGCAAAGGGATAGCGGGGTTTCTGAACATAGGGAACAAGATATGCACAAGTCCTGTAGTGAGCAGGGACACAGCACATTCTTGGAGTCTGAGAGGAGTCCAGATCACAAAGAACAAAAGGAGAATTTGCAAGATGCTGGAGATATAAGTGGTGGCCAAGGCATGGAGGTTTTATGGGACATCCACTCCCTGGGACTAAGAACACATTTAATCCTCCATATCTTATCTCCTCTTTGTTTTGTGCCCCTGTAGACCTAGGAGCCCAGCCATAATTTTTTTTTTCTTCATAGCTAACTAGAAATTCTAAAGAATGCTGCATTGGCATTTGCCTTAGGTATCAAAAGTGATAGCTGAGACTAAAAGGTGCTGCACATCTGGATCCAGATAAGCTGCCGGATGCCTCCAACTAATGCTTGGCCTTTGACTTCATCAAAACAGGAAATTCAGATGCCAGTTAATGGAGGATAAGATTTCTGAGATGTTGGCCTACTTCTTTTCTTCCTAGCATTTTTCCTTTTACTTTCAAGCAGTTGTGGGTTCTAAGATCTTTGCTATAGGGAAAAGATACGACAGGTAGAAGGAAAAAATTAACCTAAGATAGATACATGCCTTCTAAAAGCACACACATTTAGGGAAACCTAAAGAACTAGGGTTTAGCTGATTAATTTTAAATAAATTAATTTAAATAAGATTTAAAATTCCATTCTACCATCACACTGGCCACATTTCAAGTGTTCAGTAGCCACATGGGACTGTCAGCTATCTATAGTGGACAGCACATATAGAGAACATTTCCATCATCGTAGAAGCTGTACTGAACATTGCTGGACTAGAGCAGAGACAACATATTTGTGAGAAGCAGAGGACAAGACAAGCAGAGTATATCTTCTAATAAAGTATCAGCTTCAATCTTTGAGATAGCAGAAAAACAAGACATTTATGCTCCCTCTCTCCCTTAGTAATCACCTTAAAACAACAACAAAAACGTGAACCTGAAATGTAAATGCCATCACTGGTGAGACAATGAGATGCTGTAACCCCAAACTACAACATATGGGGAAAGTCAGCAAAGATCTAACAGGCATGTGGGAAGATATCAGGAAGAGACATCTGTGGCTGCAGGTTTGGGAGAAAACCTACAGAGCACAGTTACCAAAGCAAGTGATCAAGGCTTAAAAGTGAATCCAACAATCCCTTTTCTTGAATGACAAATTTAGGTGGAAGGAACTTCCTAGAATCACATCCAGCAAAGTGGAAAAGCAAAAATCTGGAGCTGAACAAAGAATGTTTAGACACTTGGTCACCGCTGAAGACCAACTGCCAGGAAGTAAACTATGAGGAGAGGGGCTCTGGATAGTGAGCAATCATGCAACTGCAGATCTCCTTCAATGAGGGAAAAATAAATTTAAAAGAACTCATTCAGCGGTATGAACTTGTGCCATAAGGAAATTTCATAATAACCAGGGAGAGTATAATGATAGCCCAGAAAACTGCCCTGGACTGTTCACAAATTTGCAAAGAGCTGGTCCAGAAAGAAGCCATCTCATTTAAAGATTAATCATCATAATTATAATAATGAAACACGAACAGTATCTATACACAGATAACAGAAGAAGAAGAAGGAGGAGGAGGAGGAGGAGGATGGAAGTGGAGGTGGAGGAAGAGGACGAGGAGGAGGACAAGGAAGAGTAAGAAGAAAAGGAACAGGAAAAACAAACAGTTGAAAAAAAATTCACCAGGTAATGATTATAAAAACTGAGTAGGAAGCTCAAGCCAGCTACACCAGGAAAGAGCACTATTAATACGACTATGGGTTCTGAGGAGAGGATAAGCGGAAAGACTCTAGGTCATGCCCTGACTTTAGTTCCCCTGAGAGTTTACAAGAACCTTCCTGGGGAAATCTTGGGCAAGGCTGTAAGATGTGGGGAAAAAAGGACGTCATCACATTTAGGATCTCTTGCAAAGATGTAGCATGGGCCTAGTACTGTACATCAAGCAAGAATGTGGGTGGGAGGCAGTTATTTCCCTTTCCCAGTTAGTCATGGCCTACTTCCAGTTCTCAGAAGAGGAGTAGATCATAACTGGACAGGCAGTGAAATGAGCACCCTCAGCTTACCCAGGTGGCAGGAATGGAACACAAGAGGAGGTAACTTGTCCTACCAGGTAGTGAGACTTATCATGCAGTAGTATGAAGGCAGTGTGGTACTGGTCCAAGGGTAGACAACAGGCCAATCGAACAGAAACCGCCCCCCCCCGACACACACACACATATATATAAGTGGATACTTAGAAAATTAGCATTGCAGAGCAGTGTGGAAAGACTGGTGTCTTCAGTTAATGGTTCTGGATCAATTAAATTTCATATGGAGAACAATCAAAACTTGACAGCTAGCTTAAGAGCTAAGCATATATGTTTTAAAACATAATTTCAAATGATTATAGACAAATTTCAAGAGCAAAACAAGTGTTTAAAATGAAAGTTGGAGTATTTTCAAGATTTTCAACTGGGGGAAAATTTCTTTTAAATAGAACACAAAAATACCAGTGTTAAATGAAATTTGATCAATGACATTAATTAAAGAAAATACATTCATTAAAAAAATTCTATTCTGTTAGGAGTGTAAAAACCCACCATGAAGTTGGGGAAGGCATTTATAACACAAATAACTTTTTTAAAACGCTCATATCCCGAATATTTAAAAAAATTTTACACACAAACAAAAAAAAATTACAGAGACTCTAATAAAAAAAAATGGGGGGAAATTGCTGGTGTCTTTGTTTGGGCTGCTATACAAAATGTCAGACACTGGGTGGATTACAAACAAGAGAAGTTTATTGCTCACAGTTCTGAAGCCTAAAAGTTCAAGATGAAGGTGTCAGCATGGTCTCATTCTGTTCAGGCTAGCTTCCTGGTTCTGAACATGTCTGAACTTTCAAAGATTCTACATCTCATTGGGTCTGAGCTTTCCACATTTCAAGGGTTGGCTTTTTCGGGTCTGTCAAATCAATTATCACTCAACCATATGCTTTCCAGCACTGACATATTCTACTTTTTTCCATTTCCTCCATCCTCATTATATATATATATATATGTATATATATATATATATTTTTTTTAAATCTCTGTACTGTATTTTCACTGCAATTTCAAAAGAAATAAAATTAGATGAATATATTCAATCTGCCACCTTTCCACAGAATGAGTTTGGGTCTCTTAATCTCTAAAATGAACATCAAAATAACTATTTAATGGGATTGAACTATTAAAAGAGATTTATATATTTAAAGCAACCAACATCTTTCCTGTGGCTATTAAAACAGGATTTAAATGCAGGTGAAACCACCACCACCACCACCACACACACACACACACACACACACATCACATCACATCAAATCACATTAACATACGTGCACACACACACACGCACACACACATAAACAGTCTTATCTCCCCCCTCCTCCAACCCTGGAAAGATCATGTAAATTCAATCAAGGGTAGAATTCAGATGTGGATTATTCAGATATGGAGCTTATTCTGAGTGTGAGGCATTCTTAGTCCATAATGAGAAAATATAATTGACTACAGGAACCCTGAGGATATTTAGATACGAAGCATCAAACTTTCTCTTGAAAGACACTATTAAAACAGGACATACATTTATAATCAGTTGTATATCTGGGGAGATATTGGGATTTGAATAGAACAATATTAGTAAGCATTAATAGAATGTAGTATACTGCCTGACTTGTGAAATCTAGCAGTAAAAGAAGATCACAGTTCCCTGTTAATTAGGGCCACCTACAGTGTTGGAAACCTTTTTGGATGATCAAAGAGGAGGCATACTTAACCCAGGAGATGTTGACAAGCTCTTCGGCTTGTTAGCATAATATAACTCTCCACTAAGTGCTTGATGTACAAGCTCTTTTATGCTCTACCATAGTTTTGGTTTAGTAGTTTTTGAAACAATATTCCTTACATAAACAATGAAACTTAAATGGGAATTTGATTTGTGCTAGTATCTATTCAAGCATATCATTCAATACTGAATATCTTTTGTGACACTTCTTCTTACTACAAGAATTATAAAATACTTTAAGATACTAAGGATACTTCCCTTTTTGAATCTGCAAATGAATCCATAAAGGTCTAAAGAAGGTTGGGCTCAGATTACATAGGAGATCATCTATTTCCCCCTGCCTGCTTCACAACTGAAATACTGGTCCCTAATGTTAAACTTCAGGGAATTGAGAAATATACATTCTTGGTAAGGGATCTCAGATCAATGACTTCCTGAGCTGGAGAGGAATTTTTTTTTTAAAGTCTCTGGTCTATATAAATAGTCTGTGCGGCACAGTAGGAAGATCATTTCCTGTGAATCAGATAAACATGCACTCAACTCCTCGCTTGTTATCTGAGTGCTTTGGGGTATGTTACTTCATCTTTCAGTGTAAAAACAAGGGTCATAATACCAACTTTTAAAGTTGTGTGGAAACAGGAAAAAGAAAAGGCCGATAAACCACCTCATACATTTGGGGCCTCAATAATTTGTAGCTCTTACCAATAAGCACTCGATCTGCATCCTTTTCTCACTTAAACCAAAAATACAATTCCTTATCATGAAAGGTATTGACAGACTGGTAGAAAAAGAAATATTTTAGAGTATTCAAAGTAAATTTATGTGTAGTATCATTAAAATGATTTTATTTTCTTCAACCTACTAACTACTGAAATGTACCTGCTGATTAAATTCAATTTGTTAATAAACATCGATAGAGGACGTAAATGCATGCCAAACTCAGTACATGGAACTAGGGATCCGTGCTTGGGAACCCTTGGACAAGCCTGACTCAGCAGGTCACAGGACTTTCTGGCCATTCTCCTTGTGGCGATGTGTCCTTCCTCTGTGAGCATATGGAATTGTAACTGTCACTTTCCATAACCAGGAGGTAATTTATAGCAAGGGAAGAGAGCAAAAGTGTATCTTCTCTTTACATTTGCACTGTGTAGTAAGAATTTTCAACTGCTTGTTGCTTTGTAATATCTCTGTTAGAGAAGAGTGAAGAGGCGAAATGAAAAAAAAGTAAATGTAAAAGCCGAGGGGGATAGACCTACTTATCGTCTTGGGTATAAAAGAGGTGGCAAGTCACCTCAAGGGGAGAAGCACAGGTCAGGTGATCCATGGAGCTCTTTTCCTGCCCCCTCAGCCCCAGCCTGACCCTCCCAGGCCTCTGCTTCTACAGTTCAGGGACCAGAGGTTAAGGTGTGTAGGGGAGTTTGCCAGGAAATAAGGCTTGGAGGAGCAGGCTGGGGCCAGGCTGGGGAGATTAGCCTTCATCCTCTAGGCACCAGGGAGCCAACAGAGGTCTTTAAACAGGGAAGCCATGTGATCAGATTAGCTTTTCAGGATGATAACTCTTTATTGTGGAAAATGGACTGTGGGGGGAGAGACGTGTTAAGGGAACCAATTAGGAGGCTGTTGTCTTATTGGACTTTCTTATACAATAACTATATGTTACTCTATAAAATATCTCAAGGACCTCATGGTGCTGTAATTTTTAGTATTTATTTAACATTCAACATAATTTAACTCCCTAAGCATTTTCTTTCATTCATTAATATATGTTTAAATACTATTCTAATAGAAAATAAAAATGCAATCCAACATGAACTTAAGGTACTCATAGTAATCTCAATTCTTTCAAAAGAATTAAATGCATGAAATATGCATGTTCACTCTGCATATGTATATGAAAGCTCAATTTTGCATTTAAAACAGTTTCATTTGCAAATATTTATTTGCTTTGTGCTGCATGGTACCAACTTTTTTATTTTCCACATAAACTAATATCATAGGTTGAGACATTAACTAGATATTAAATTGTACAGCAGGAAACTGTGCAATACAAGCCACCTTCCTTTATAGCACTCTAAAATAAGTTTAAATATACATGTGTGTATATATATATATATGTATATATATATATATATATATATGGACGTACCTTCGAAGCTTCCACTGAGCCTGAACAGTAGAATATAAAATTACTCATAGAATTTGCTCAAGTTGCACTTTCGAAATTCACTCTTTTTAGAAGTTGTAAAGTATTCATAAAAGCTGAAAAAATGTGCAAAAATTTGCATTGATGGATGTTTTCTTATCCTCCATCAGGAAATGATGTACTTGAAACTCATTATAGATCTTCATAGAAACTCGACGGAACGTGCCTTGGGCTTTGTGCTCATCAGCACATACCGAGTTGACTGCATAATTCATATCTCTTGTGTCACATTTAATGTATAACATGTATTTCCTGTTAATTATAAAAATAAAAACACATCATATATTCTAAGAGCATAATTACGAAAATGCTGCAGAAAGTTGTGTTTGAAGTGTATTATCCAATTTCTCTTTCAAACATATAAGGTGGAAGTTATTTTCTCTTGCTAATTTTAAAGACAGTTTAACAATGCTTCTTTTTTCTCTTCCACCTGACTCTACAGAATGATATAGAGGCTCCATGACATAGGAAACAGGAAATAATAGAGACAGAGGAGTTACCAACTCTATCATCTCGAAACATTTAGACAAATAAATAAAATGAACTCAGGACTTTCCAGGACAGAACCAAGATTGTTCTCTGGATATGAAAACCAAAGCAATTCACTGATTAGTGATTAATTATTTTTTTTTCCTCTTTGAAGGACATGATTTTTTTTATATATGTTTGTAGTTCATAGAAAAACAAAATTCCATGAAGGGCCTGATCCTATTAGCCTCCGGCAGTCAAAATTCTCTTAGATAACATCTTCCTTTATAAAAGAGGAAATATATCATGTAATTAAGATTCTAACTACTTAATAATTATAATTTAGCTTGAGAGGACTTTTTAAGTATCATGTAAGGTTCATAAATCTTGAACTGCATATGAGGTTATAACCCCTATTGCAGTGTAAGCTTTCACACCTACATAATATACAAGCTCTAGCTGTACAAGACAGCCACCACCCTGTGGTTACTAATTAAACAGGCATGGTATTAAAAATAAATTAACTATATAATTAATATTACATACTTGTCATAGGTAGTTATTGTGCATCTTTTCCCTTGACTCACAGGGAAGAAACTTTTTGGCATTAAACTTTGGTTAATTGATTCACTGATGAAGAAATGGGCTGAATTGTTAGACTGACTTGTCATCAAATATGAACTTTTCCGCGCAGAAGCGACTTTGAGTTCCCTAAAGTAACCCTGTTTTGCCACCAAAACCTTATCTAAGAAAATGGTGTGATTTGTTTAGTAATATATATAACTTTGTAAATGTATTCACTTATTGATTTATTAATTTATCTACAAGTGCCATCAGAAACTAACATGTTTATAAAAATGAATATAAAAATATATTCACAGAAATGACAAATAGGCTTGCTATGACCAATTGCTTCCCATCTCGGCATTAGCTGCCTAACATATTCATATAAGTCCGGCATTATGAATATTATTCATAATAATAATAATAATAATAATAGCTATTGTGATTATAATAAGATCCCATAAATAAAGAAAAGGGATGCTGATCTGTGTGCCAAGTATTTGCAGAGACCTTGAATAAAGCATTACAGACAGCATCCCAAAAGTTTATACAAAGTAACCAAGGAGGTACAAGAAGAATAATCCACTCTTCTCATGGGGTCATAGAAAAAAGTATCTCATGGTGACTGAAGAGGACCCAGAACAATTCAAGTAGAGATGACTAGTGACCAATATAATATCTGAAACAGGAGCTGAGCTCAAGTTCTGAGCTTGAGATGTAAATGTATGAGTCACCAGCTGATTATTAAAAGATATGTAAAGGCTTTTTGGGTGGACGAGGCTGGAAACACATCTCTAGCAAAGACACCAAGCTTGAGCAAAAGAACATCCTTCTCAACTTGTTTAATAGTTCTTCACAATGGAAGCATTGGATGTATTTCCTGGGTGGTGAGAGGCAAATGATAAAACATTGGAAACTTGATTGGCTAGAAGAAAAGATTAAATTAGGATTTTATTCTTCATCAATTTGTATTTGTCAGAAATGAAATATGTTACCAGACTTACATATTTGCATATTTATATTGTATATTTACATGTTTTATACTCCTAGCTGGCAAATAGATATGAAATTCTATTATTTAGTAAACTATCTGAAGTAATGGTTTTCTTTATGCAATTATAACTGCTTCTTTGCAATCCTTATAAATTTAATATACATTTGATATAACTCCAATGTATCACTTCTGTTTGATAATGAAAAATCTTGTATGATATTTGAATAAACATTTTCAAATATACTTACATACTTGGGGTTTCCTAATTAATGGAATTCTTGAATATATGTAGGGCAGATGCACAAGTTTTAAGGCTTTTCATTTGTTTTACTTGAAATTTATTTATTTATTTTGTGAGTGAGAGAGAACGAGCAGGGTAGAGGGGTAGAGAGAGGAAGGAGGATCCCAAGCGGTCTCTGCACCATTAGCACAGAGCCCGACACAGGGCTTGAACTCACGAACCATGAGATCATGACATGAGCTGAAATCAAGAGACACTTAACCCTAAGCCACTCACACGCCCCTCAAGTTTTAAGTTTTAAGTTGACACATTAATGTGTCAAGGCATAGTTAAAGAAAAAGTTTAGGCTTTTTTATTGGAAGAAACTGGTTTCTAAGCCTGGGCAAACTGCTTAAAGTTCCATAATGTCTGCTTCTTTTCAACTGAAAAAAAATAACATCTAGTAAGGATGACATGAGATAAATAAAGCATGTGCAGCTTGAAAATGCTAATAAATCATGACTGTACTATTATTGGAACATATTGTTATGGAATGGTATATATGTTCTACACAAGAAGTTAAGAATGTGCTGAAATCTGCATGTCCATTCCCAAATTTAAATGTAGCATACATTAGGACATATAGCATGAAGTTCCTGCTTTTAAGGAATTTCAATTGAGTGATGTAATAAATGAAAGATGTCAAAGCCAATTTGCATTAGGAAAGCAACTAGTATACATGATATTATCCAATAGACATCTAGTCTATCAGCAGTTTACAGATGATAGCTTTTGTAATGTAGAGGAAACACGAACAAAATATAATTTTTTTAATTTTTTAAAGAGCAACTCTTCCAAACAATTTCAATATTATGAAATGAATTATTTGATTGATTAATGAATTTTAAAGAATTTACAATGCTTGTGTAAAAACAATTAATTGCCTCTTTGACTCAAACAGGTTTATATTTGTAAGTTATTTTTAAGCCCCCAGTTGAGACTATCAATTTCTTTAGTCAGGAGGCTCACCCTCATTAGTCAAATGAGAGATAGATTGCAGCTAGGAATATTCCAGTTTGTCCTCAGAATAGAACCCTCTCTCTCTCTCTCCCCTTTGTCCTTTTTCGTCCTCCTTCCTACAAAGATTTATTTTCCTATTTGTTTCCTCTTTTCCATCAGCTGATCATTGAAGGTCTGTTACTGCACATTCATTAAGACCACGCTGGGTGCAGGACACTGCAGAAGACATTGAGGAACTTAGCTCAGTAGTTTCTGATTGAATTGGGGCTTAATTTTGCTTTTGTTCTGCACTGGGATACAGAGATTTAGTTCATTCATGCCTTTTCTCTTACTTTTGCAGTTAATATTTTGGTTCACTTTTACAAACACTTTGAGTATTCTCTGTGACAAGAAATGAGCAAATTGTAAGAGACAATTATAATGCAACGGGATACGGAAATTATTTCCAAGTACAGGATGATGGGGCATAGAAGATGGGCTTAATCTATCTAAGGATGGGCTGAGGGTAAGACTTCTCGGACAACATGATATTTCAGTCAAGGTCTTACAAATGAGTAGAAATTACCTAGAAGTTGTGTGTGTGTGTGTGTGTGTGTGTGTGTGTGTGTGTGTGACAAACACACACACACACAGACACACAGAGACAGAGAAGCTGGGATTGGGAGCAGAGTGGGCATTTCACAAAGAAATGCACGAGCAAAGATGCACACAAAGGCACCAAACTGGATGGTACTTTTACTGTTTGCTGCAACTAAAACTGGGGAGTGAGCAGTCAGGTCAGACTATGGGAAGCCTTATATGAAATGCTGAGGTGTATAAGTCATAAGTCGTGGGTATCTATATACATAGAGAGAAAAACAGCAGGAATCTAGACTTTCAATGCTCAACCTCACCTCAGGAAGTTCAATGACAACTATATATGCAAAGGTTCAGGAAAAGAAACATACCATATTTTACTTTTTCTCTATTATACTTATTATATTTATTCCCTAGGTGATTTTGTCTAATCTCATGGCTTTAAGTATTATCTGTATGCTCCTGACTCCCAAATACTTTTATCTCTAGTCTCAATCACTGCCCTGAACTCCAAACTCACATCCAGTTGCCTACCCATATTCCCAATCAAATGTCTATTGGAGACCTCAAACTTAAGCTCAGTACAGAAATCCCACCATGCCCTCCCACGCTGCTCCTCCCACACTCCCCCTTATCTCAAATAAAAACTCTGGTCTTCTAGTTGCTCAGTCTGAAATCTTGACTCCAGGGGCTTATCTGATCTGCAAGGATCTCCTGCTGGCTCCTTCTTGAATGTGTAATCAGAAACGAACCACTTCCCACCTCCCTTTGCTGCCAACCTACTGCAACTGTCATCTCCCACCCAGATTACTCCAGCAGTCTCCCAAATGAGCTTCTTGTTTCCAGGCTTGCTCTTGTAAAAAACACTCTCCACATAGCAGAGTGAAGCTATAAAAACAGATCACATGACTCCCTCCAATGGCACCTCACCTCACTTAGAGAAAAGACCATATTTACCATGACCCACAAGCATTCTTGGATTAGCTCCTGATACCTCTCTGACCTTATCTCCCTCCTCTCTCCCCACTGCTTACTTTACTTCAACCCCACTGGCCTCCTTGCTGTTCCTCAAACACATCAAGTACACTCATGCACTTGCTAGTCTCTCTGCCTAGAAGGCTCTTCCCACCATGCTCTCTTCCTCCCTTCTTTCAGGCCTCTTTTCAAATGTCATCTTATCACTGAGGTCTTTCTTGGACGCTCTATACAAAAGAGCAACGGCTCCCCTTCAGCGCCTGGGTGGCTCAGTCAGTTGAGCATCTGACTTTGGCTCAAGTCATGATCTTATGGCTTGTGGGTGAGAGCCTGCATTGGGCTCTGTGCTCTCACTCTCTCTCTCAATCTCTCTCTCTCTCAAAAATAAACATTAAAAAAAAAGAGCAACATCTCCCTACACACACACACAGACACACACAAACTGACTACTCCCCCAAAACCTACTCTACTTTATTCCATAGCACTTACCAGCATTTGTCCATGTATGTACACATCTGTATCTGTATCTATAGTTTATACTTACATACTGTCCCTTTCTCTCCCCTAGAATAAAAATACCATGTGAGCTGGGATCTGGGACTGTTTTGTTTGCTGCTAAATCCCCAGGTCCTACAACAATGTAACACTCAATAAATTTTTGTTAAATGAATGAATTTGAGGCTCCCTCCCAAGTATAATATTTCTTGGTGAGACACCCTAGGTTCCTTCTGCATCTCTTCTCTCAACTTCCCACCCCTCCTATTCTGAAAAAGAACTCTTATTCATCATTTATTCTTCTTCTTTGTATCCCAAGTACCCAGCACACTCTGATATATCTGGCCACTCAAACAAGACAAAGAGGCTTCACTGATCCATTTACACTTCTAAAATACAATAATCACTACTTCAGCCAGAAATAATTCCTTTATCTTCTAAGCTCATTCCAGAATTACAACTCTCTCTAGTTTATCATTCTAATGATGGGGATACACTGACCCAAGTCACTTCATGCAAGAAGATGAATCATAGGCCACCTGCCCCATGCAGCGGCCCAAAGCCCACTGTATCTCCCTGGTCACATAGGGTATGAGTCTCCAAAGGGGACCAGTAGTGAATTTACCATGAGGCTAATGAAGCCTATGTAACAGGGCTCCTCAATGTCATGGACACCTTCTAAAGTCCCAATGCCTAATTGTCTATTTATAATTTTTTAATCTTTTTCTCTTAAAGCTGCACTAAACCTTTAAGTGTCAAAGCCCACAAAACCAGGACAAGATGGGAATTTTCCTAAGACAAAAAGGCAAACAAAATATAACCCATCATGCTTTGAACAAGCATGTACCTGTCACCTTCTGGCCTCTCACCTCTTTAGCCACCCACATGTTCATCAACTTTCTACTTCCATTTCACCTTGTTTGAAAATGCCCATCCTGGACATTTTTAAAACCGAGACTGGTTTTGTCTCTTTTCTTACCACTATACATAATAATTTTCATTCTTATGCTTTTCAAATCTGTTTAGAAACATGTTTCTTAAAATTTTGCCTCATAAAATTAGATAATACTTTTTATTTTATTTCAGGTTTCCCTGTGATGCATTTCTCTCATTCACAGAGTCATGGCAAGTTTCTGTTGTTTTCTTTTCCACCTCTTACATCTCTTTTTCTAATGTGTAGGCTTGATGGTCAACTTCTCTCTGTGGTACCTGTGATTTATTGAGGAAGCTACCATTTGTCAGCTTTATCGTTCTTTCTCTGGACTGCTATTCACTGTTATGTTTCCTTTCAAGACCTGACACAGCACTTGGCATTAGAGGCACAAGATGAATAAATGAAATGTAAATCTAAGGGAAATTACCTTTGAATGGCATATGGTGCCTGCTCCTGTAAGGAGTTCAAAGCTGCCTATTCATTCATAAATCCAGAATCCCCAAACTGTACTATTCATAGTCTTGTGACAGACAGTTGTTATAAATTTAACATTTATAGAATGAAGACTAAAACCTGGATTTCCCCCATGGACTTCATCTAGGGTCAAGAAACTCAGAGAATTCTCAATTTCTTTAAAAGATTTTTAAAAAGAACTACAGATCTTCAGAGTAAAGGGCACTTAAATTTACAAGGTTAGACACTCAATCAGCCAAAGGCTTCACAGCATGGACCAAACACCCTGACATCTAAAATGTAGGATTTCTGGTTGTCCCAGAATTTTATATCCCTATAAACTGTCTTTTAGAACATGATCTGTAATTTAACCAACTGATTTTTGTGGGATTTCAGGAGGGAAAAACAAGTTACTTCAATAACTTACAATCAATATGAAGAACTTCACACAGAGCTAATCTCATAACTTTCCCTGAAAGAACTCATGTTTAATATGTACACAACACATTTCCTTGGGTTCAGAGTGCTGCATTCACTATGTTCCCTATTTTCTTGTCAGTCTTCCACAAAGTCTCCAACTTGCTCAGAAACAGCTGAAATAATATACACAATAGTTTCAAACAGAGAAGAAGGCAAACTATAAGAGACTCTTAAATACAGAGAACAAAATGAGTGTTGATGGAAGGGGCAAGGAGTAGGGGAAAATGGGTGATAGGCATTGAGGAGGGCACTTATTGGGGTGAGCACTGGGTGTTGTATGTAAGCGATGAATCATGGGAATCTACTCCTGAAGCCAAGAGCACACTGTATACACTGTATGTTAGCCAACTTGACAATAAATTATATTTAAAAAAATAATAAAGGGGTGCCTGGGGGGCTCAGTTGGTTAAGCATCTGACTTCAGGTCATGATCTCACAGTTCGTGAGTTCAAGCCCCACATCAGGCTCTGTGCTGACATCTCAGAGCCTAGAGCCTGCTTCACATTCTGTCTCCCTTTTTCTCTGCCCCTCCTCCACTCATGCTCTGCCTCTCTCTCTCTCAAAAATAGGCATTAAAAAAAATTTAATAAAAAAATAATAAATAGCTACCAGCTATTAAATACACACGCGCGCGCACGTGCGCGCGCACACACACACACACACACACACACACACACACACAAAAGATTGAGAAAGTTACTTCTCTCTGAATCTTCTCTCCAACTGGGACTGGGGCTGATGTGAAGGGGATGAGACCCTTCCTTGCCAGGACACTCTTGATTTTTTTCTCCTTTCATTTCTAACTTAAAAATCATATCACTTAGGGGCACTTAGGTGGCTCAGTCGGTTAGGTGTCCACATTTGTCTCAGGTTATGATCTTGTAGTCCATGAGTTTGAGCCATGTATTGGGCCCTGTGCTGTCAGTTCAGAGCCTGGAACCTGCCTCAGATTGTGTGTCCCCTCTCTCTCTGCCCCTCCCCCGCTCACACTCTGTCTCTCTCTCTCTCCCTCTCCTCAAAAATAAATAAACATTAAAAAAATGTTTTTAACAAAATCATATCATTTAGAGTTTTGTCTTGGGGCTGGATCAGTGCGGGGGGGCAGGTGCCACAAATAATATATGGACACAAAATTGAACAATATAGAAATTATATGAAAAGGAGTATTCTCTTTTCTAAATCTTTCTTACTCCTTGTGGGTAAAATCAAGGAGAATTTCTCAGTTTGGTGCTAATATTACTTAAGTCCTAACTCTTATTATATCCCTTTTTAATTAAATAAATAAACAAACAAACCTCAGGCTCAAAACCCTGGGCATGTCACAGTCAACTAAAGTTCAATGGCACATATCACTCTAATGACTGATAATTTCCTCTATTTAAGGAAAACAATATCGGTTTTCCATTTATGGGAGTGATTTAAAGTTTCACTGTAATTAAAATCTATGCAAACTTTAAAAGTTAGTTTAAAATAATATTAAATAATAGGTAATAGATATGGCAAAAATCTTGAATATTGTATGAGAATGACTGAAATTTAGGAAACAATGATTACATGGCATTATTTTATAGAGGTCTTCATTAAAATATTCTTTACCTGGAATGGGGAGCCTTTTTGCCTCCCCAAATTTTCCTGACAACTTGCATTTTTTTTCATGTTAGTGATTTAGTCTTTGTTGAGGCACAACAAAAGCATCACCCACATGGCTACCAAAGTTTAGGTTGTGGTCGATAAGGACACAGAGCAAAATGTGCAGCCATGGTTCTGGGAGCAGAAGCAATGGAAAGGCCAAAAGAAGCAATGGAAAGGCCAAAAGGGCAAGAACCTCATGTCTTGCTCTCTGAGACCTGGTGTCGAGCCACCAAAGAATGGAGAGATGATAGGCTGTTTGGAAATAGGCATCCCAAAGTGGACACCTAGAGGTCAGTGTGCCCTAGGAGCAGGAAGACTTGAAAATAAAAAGATACCCATCTTCTTGTTGGAGAGGGAAGAATAGCAGCATCTAGACAATTTCTGACTCACCTCCCTGCTCTCAACTATTCATCTCTTACCTCTCGGTCATCTTTGATACCCTAGACTCTAAATAATTCCCTCCTTGACATCCTTCATTGCATACATGGACCAGAAAATCCCAGTTGTTCTACTTCCCTTCTAAAGTTCAGAATTCCCTCCAGAAATATATAAATGATTGGTAATTATCCCTTTGTTACATATATGCTCACTCATCTCCTTTCTCACCAACATCCCTACACACAGCATCCACACTACAGAGCCCCCACCCTCCACCCTGCAATATCGCCATAGAGTTTTTGGATGATAATATAAATTCAGCCAGGCTACTACTCTCACAATAAACTGCAAACCGATGATCTCTTAGAGAAAGTGAAGCTGGTGGGTTTGCCCCAAGTCTAAACTTTAGAAATGAAGAACAGAATTTAGACAGCAGACACGGAATTTTAACTGAGTTAGAAGGTTCACTGAGACCTCTAGACATCAGTTAGTCTTTTTCTTATCAGCAACTGTTTTTAGAATAAAATCCAACCATCTGGGGGTTGTTTCAATGAGATTTGCACTCCAATGCCTATATATATATATATATATATATATATATATATATATATATATATCAGTTACTAATTGGAAGTGTTATTTGAGCACTCTTTAAAAATTCCTTCCAAAATTAATGAGGGCATATAGTGCATAAAGATCCACAGAGGGAGACCGGCAGCACCAGGAGACATTTGAACATCGTACATAAATGCAGCAGGTAAACAAGTTCACGACATGCATAAAAATGGCAGTGGGGGTTACAACTTGTGAGAATATCTCAGAGGAGCTTTATACTTTTGAGCAAAATTTTTAAAATTTGCCACAGACTTTCAGGTCTATTGTGATATTAGAGCAACTCACTGCATCTGCATAAACAGTTCATTTCATTTTTCTCTTTAATTGTACATTGTGATTGCTAAATATTAATCTCATCCTTTTATTAAAGAAAAATGTGTATTTTTATCTGGTATTTAGAGCTTTCATAAGTTCTTCAAATTTGAAGCAGAGTCAACCAATAATATACTACTACCCTGACTACCTCTGGGTTGTTCATAGTCTATCTGAATAGGAGGCAGAATGACAACAAGGGGTCCTTGAACTCATTAAGTGTTTTATGAGTAGTTCTCATTTCCAGAAAAAGTATCAATTCGTTTTCCAGATCCAGTCTCTCCACATGTCCATGATGAAAGACACATGCATTCTTTTATCTTACCGAGAGCTTTGTTTTATGGAAGTTATAGAAAACAGAAGACAACCTATAACAATAAACCTGATGCTTCCAATATTAAATTATATTATAAAGTAAATTCCTGCACTAATCTAAAACCATCGAAAATGAATGGAGCTATGAAGATCTCTATGACACTACTGTATACTAATTCATCCCTAGCCACAGGGTATCTAAACCCGTAATGAAGCAGTTTTTTTCTGCGCATTTATTAACTGCTAATAATTTATTTTTTCAGTGAGAGTATAAGAACACTTAATTCTGGTGAGGTCAGCTATTTGTAGGTCACGAGGTTTACCCCCCCTCTTTTCCTCCATTGCTACGTACAAAAGTGTCTGTGTCCCCAGGACCAAGTAGAGACGCAAGAAAGGATTCAGGGTGTGTGCAAAGGAGTCCTCTAACAGAGCACACAGCAAAAAGGAAGGTTTACAGAGTACAGCAGAGTCAGACAGCCAAGAGTAACAGAAAGAATGGTTTAAAGCTTTGGGTCCAAACCGTAAATTGGAGAAGGAAGCTCATCTACAACTTAGAATTTGCAGACCACTTTTCAAATGCTTGGTTAAGTTCTTCACAGTCCTTAAGGATTTGCAGACATAGTACTTTCATTACTAATAAATGGTTTGTATAATTAAAATAGTTTTTTGAAAGCTCTTTGAATTTCAAAGCACATAGAATTATCCTCTGCACAATCCTGATTCAGAGCAATCGGGTACAATAAGGCATAGATCATGTGCTTTATGATTTACTTAATTCATCATCCTATTTCCCTCTACTACTTACTCCCAAACTGTATTGATCTACTCTTTCTCAAAGCAGGTTACCCAGGCCCATATCGGGCCTGCGTCTGGCAGTAACAGTTTCTCTAGGAGACAGTTCTATTTAAAATGTTTCATAGCCGTCTAGTTATTTGTTCATTGTTAGGGACGGTGGGAGAGACTATAATAGACAAGCAGCCTCAGCTGGCTTCTAGAAGTAAGGCTAGATTTGGCATTATTAAGAGGATAGATGGTATATTCTATGCCCTATGGAAAATAGTTTGGTAATACATCTTGACCCAGAACTTATTAAAAAATCCATTACCTTTTTAATTCAGGTTCATAATGCCCTTTAGAATTTCAATTTAGGCATTTCTTACCAAAATAATAGGTAGCTTTATTACTGAACATGGGAAATAGAGTCTCTCATATTGACAACTCTCTAACACGAGGGTTATTCATTTACTACTGACAAATCTGTGTTCTTACTCTTCACAAAAAAAGGGGTGGGGCACATCTTTTCCTTAGGAGTAGACCTTAGATCAACTTTGCCATTTCCTTGTGTTAATCTTACAGTGGTGCACAAGTTCTATTTATTGGGCTGTTAATCTTTGCCTAAGAGGACCTGGCTCAATCCCAAAGACCGCTCATAAATCTGCACCCTGAGGACAGTTTACTTTCAAATCAACTGTACACAAATATTAGGAAAGGATAGTGCTGTGCATGGATTCTAGGCAGATATAAATTCATTTGCAATATCAAAGACCCTGTGTAGCTGTGGGAGATCTAGTGGCCGCCTCTTGCTGTGCATCAGAAGCGGTAGCCGGGAACCCGACACCTGCTCCTCTCTTTCTGACACACTTACAAGACAAACACATGCTCCATTAAAAATAACACCACTCTGCTCTGACATGTTTTCTTCCCATGCGCCTGGCTTTAAAATGTTCTTGTATTTGTGGTGTGGGCATGTTAAGATATCACGTTACCACTCCACAGTAAGCTCCCTGGGAGCTGGTAGACTGGCAACTGTGTGCAACCACTCAGTGCTTCCTCTGGTCTCCAGAGTACAGCCTTCTTTTCCCCCCATTATATTCCTGAGTCATTTAGGTTCCTTCTTTGGTGCTAACGCAATGGGCCTTTCTCATAACTGTGGCTAAAAGCAATTGAAGGCAATGCCAAACCATCCCTCTGTCCCGTACTATCCACCACCTGGGGGCCAGCTAGGGAAGGCCCTTCAAACTGGTTCTCCAGCCTTCTTTTGAAATGATGTGCTAGCAAAAAATTGCTTATCTAACTATTGGGTATTTTAATAGTTGTCCTAACTGACCCAAGGAACTAGTCAATCTGGTCGAGAGACACAGCATGATTACACAGGCTTTGCTTATTATTTCATGCTAATCTGGGCCACAAATTCTACAAATGTATCTAGTCGGCCAACACATGACTAGCACTTTTGGCACCGCCTGAAACTCTTCAAAGGGCTTTGATCCATCGCACATTTATTGCTATTAAAAAGAAAGCATCAAAACAGCAGGTACATCTCTCAGGGGATTCTAGAAAATATGTAAATTATTTAAATGACTGTAGCAGTCCGTTGGGGGGTGGAAACTGGGAGAATTATGTTTTATAAGTACAGTGTTAAATCTCCTTCATTTCTGGGCTTTTTATAAATGGTCATTTGCCTTTCTTTGTGGTTTAGCACCAGCCTTTCCCAGGAGGGTAACAGTAAAGACTATATCCCTGCAATTTCCATTTAGCATGAATGCCCTAGGGGCAGGATCGATGTCTTTTTGGGAGTGAGTGCTTCAGACAGTTAGCACTTAGGGATACATTAGCTTATCTCAAAGGTTCATCATTAAAATGGTTGGAAAAAAGAGAAAGTACCCTTTTGCCTTAAACTTTTTTTTCATTAGTGTTCTCATAATGTTCCACTATTACTACTGCTATTTCTTAAAGAATGTGGTTTTCAGCAAGTTTTTAACCTTTTCCACTCTTTTTCCTTACAGTGTCCTTTTATTGTTGTTGAAATGAAATCACTTATTTCCCTTCTAAGAAAAAGGACTTTAAAAAATTAATGGAGTTATGTTTTTCCACTGTTAACTCAGAGAATAAGATAGTGAGAAATTTCCCAATAATGCTACAGATTAAGTCAAAAATAGGTAAGGTGCACTGGGAGGAAATCTAGTCAAATTTAAAGGAGGCCTAAGAAAAGACTTAAAGAATGGAAAACAGCATGGGAAGCAGGAAAGCATCAAGGACAAGGCCACCAAAGGTAGACAGATGTGATGGCCTGTTAGACTAGGAGACGTTCTAGAATCAGAAGACCAGACTTTTTTTAAATTAAATAAGTATGCAAGACTAGCAAAAACAGTGTAGGGGATAAAGGACAGTCAGCCTCAAATTTCTGTGGTCCAGGAATTTAATACATATGCTACCAGGTATAGAAAACTAATAAAAAGGCAATTGACGAGCATTAGGTACAATGCTGTAAACTGCTTTAAAACTGAATTCTTACTTTAGCTAAAATAGTAAGTCTGGATGATGAACATGAAGAATTTAATTGGTAACTTGGTAAATGCTGTGAAAGTCAGAAGTACTTGTATATATTGACAAGGAATATTTGGAAAGGAAAATATAATTAGAAGATATTTCTTCAGCCTATCTTCACAAAGCATTCAGCAATACCAGATCTCACAAACCCAATCAAAACATTTCAGTCTGGGCAATGATTTCTTTTGAGTCATGCTATTGAAGGCAGTATTCCAGGGTCTCCTGCAGTCATACCTCAGAAATACTGGCCCCAACTCCTGTGCACATGAGAATTGGTGATAACAGTATAGGAGATATGTCGCATGCCAGGTGGCTGAGAGGAGAGTAACAATAGCTAACTTTTGTATAATGTTACTATGAACCAGAGACTTTTTTCAGCACTGCATATAGATGTTAGCTCATCCAGCCCACCTAACAGCTCAGTAAGATATGTTTTTTTTTAATCCTCATTTTCCTAATAAGATAAAACTCCTATAGTTTAGGTGGCTTGCCCATGTTCACACAACTAGTAGGTACCAGAGCTGGGACACAAACCCAGGCATGCTGGCTCCTGGGTGTGTGCTCTTTCCCACTACACTACGTTATTTTTGAAATTTGTCATAACCCTTCCTATAGCAATATATCTCTGGAAGCTAAAGAATAAGGAAGATAATTTTCCTTGGTCCTACTGACTTGTTCTCAGTGCTATTTTTTTATTGACATGAATAATTAAATGGTTTACTTCAATGACAAATATTCACTAGTACGCATTAATGAGAAGTCTTATTACTAACATTTTTTTCTCCAAAATAAATGTTAAATACTGTGTGAAATGTATGTAAGGTAAGTTAATCCATAGAACAAATGTGTATAATGAGCTAAAACAAATTAAGTGACATTTTATCCACTCGTTTGGGTCAATTACAGTTCTGTATAATTTACCAAAATTATGGGAGAAGTGAAAAACAGACTGGAAAAGCAAACTTGCCTTTATACTGATAAAACATTATGTTTTCCTCTTTCCCCTAATCAAATCTGAGGTTATGTATCAAGCACTCACATACTTTATAATCTGCGTATTTATTGTTCCTCAAAACCATTCTAATATACAGCTTACAAGAAACTCTTATCACAGAGGTTGAATGGTGAGGCCCAAGTTTCCATGAGGGAAAATGGCCATCTGGAATAAATAATGTTGACTCCATGTTATTGTCATGGCAATACTAATAAAAACTAATATTAGTAACATCAATAGATATGAGTTTTTACTACTATTTGCAAGCATTATATAGGTATCATTCCATTTATCTTAACCATACTACCTGACGGATACTATTATTCTCCCCATTTTTTTAGATGAAAGATTTTGTTCAAAATCATACAGATAATAAATGGCAGAGGTAGATTTTGAGCTGGGAAATTTTCCTGGAGTGTAGAGGCACTAAGCACTAAACTCTACTGGGTACTGAATGGTGTGGGCTTTGACACTGACTGACCCGTGCCGGGATCTGGCTGTACCACTTATTAGGTGGTAACCTCAGATAAATCTGAGTGTCTGCTTCCAAATCTATAAAATGAGGATAGTGGTACCTACATTGCAGTGTTGTTATGAATATTAAATTAAATGATGTAAGTAAAGCCTATGACACCTAGGATGTACTCAGTAAATAAAAATACCGCCCATTTACTAAATGCTTATTATATTTCAGACTTTATGCTAAGTAATTTACAAACACTATTTCCTTAATCTTCCATTAACTCCATCAGGTGGCTTTTATTATTTCTACCTTATAAGAAATGGGTTTACAGAAGATATGCAATCAGCCCAAGTGACATAGCTAGTGAGGGGCAGAAGAAATGTAAATCCTGATCCACACTGGTTACATGGCACTGGGTCACTCCACCAGGTGATATGAAGTTCATGCTCTCTCACAAGACGGCTGAAACCAATGCTGGGAACCACCAGTGCTGATGTAAATCACAAGTCGGAATTGATATTTTACTGAGCTGACACCTCACTGTTTGCATAAATAGTTCAGTATAAATATCAGTATCTCCGGGGCACCTAGGTGGCTCGGTCAGTTGAGTCTCTGACTTCGGCTCAGGTCATGATCTCACAGCTGGTGGGTTCAAGTCCCGCACGTGGCTCTGTGCTGACAGCTCGGAGTCTGGAGCCTACTTTGGATTCTGTGTCTCCCTCTCTCTGCCCCTCCCCCGCTCTCATTCAGTCTCTCTCTCTTTCTCTCAAAAATAAATAAACATTTAAAAAAATTCAAATATCAGTATCTCCTCCCTGCCCACTGCTAGAGACAATTCTCCTTAGGGCCCTCATGCTTCTGCACATCTTACAAAAAGAAACATTGCTTTCTTTCTTCTGGATGATCTCTTCAGGAATGTTTGCATAACAAATAACTTTTGAAATTAGACACGGTGTTTTCTTCAGGGCAAAAGGATGATCTGCTTACAGACAGAAAGAGAATTAGTGTCTCCCTAACAAAGCCAAGGATAGGCATGCTTACTGCCCACTAGCCAAGATATGGGTTCCCCAAGTTTAAGGTCCCTCTCCTGTAACATTCACTGCGTGTGCAAGTGTTTCCTGTCCCTCTTCACTTTGCCCTATAGGAACTGGGGTTCTGGGAACCAGCACAAAGAAAACAGCGGCTATCGGGCTACTTCTACCGATACGAATAATAAACTGTCCTTTGACTCTAATCCAGGAGTCATGAAATTGTAGCACGCTAACTTGTTGACTGGCAAGTATGGTAACATCTCCAACCCTTCGGGGTTCTTGAGAACTTTCTTCTCAGCCCACCACACACCCTGGAAATGTGAGCTCAGTGAAAACTAGGTCCTTGTTCTATCGTATTCAGTGTTATCTGGGCAGTCTCTGAAACAGTGCCTGTTCACAGTAGATGCTACATCTGTAGGCTTCTGCAAATTAATTCAATTTTATATTAGACTGTTTTTATATTACTTCTAAAATTAAAATACAATGATTATATTTGATCATCTGTACCAAAAATTCATGTAAGAATGTGGAAGTTTTACCATATGACTCATTATTTAAGAATGTAAGCACACTGTGAATATACTTAACAACACTGACTTCTATACTTAAAATTGGTTAAGATAATAAACTTTATGTTATGTAATTTTTACCACAGTTAAACATTTAAATTTTTACTAAATAAAGAACTTGAACATGCCCAAGAAGCTATTTTTTTTTTGGAGGAATCCCTTTAGTATTGCATAGATCTATGCTCACAGCTCTAGCCACCATCGCCTGGTGCTGTTATAACCCACACCCTCCCTGTGATCCCTGAGCCTTTTATAATGAGGACTCAGGAACCACTGGCTTCACTAGAAAATTCCCTAGATCCTCCTCAGGGCTGAAATGTTCTTCTCTATTTTTCCACTGGTCACCTTGATCAGAACTTAGCTTCCATTCTGCTTTCTGAGGGAAATATGAAATATGGGACATATGGAAAATATGTAATATGAAACACAGAAACTCCTTGTCAAAAGTTCACTAAGCAATGAAGATGCTTCACTCTAAGCAGTGTGCAAAATGAATCAATGCTCACCAGTACTTCGTAGCACAGCTATGAACATAAACATAGCTTTGTGAACTGGATCATAACTGTTAGGTATGAGCCTACAGGGAAAGGATGTGGACAAAAAGAGATGTGGAAGGGAAGAAACACAAAGAGAATGAAGAGGAGAGAGCTCAAAAAAAGAACCCAGGATAGCAGATTAGCCAGCCTAACAGTTTTATTTCCCTTTCTCAGAGGTATGAATTTATTTACTCTGCTGTAAATGCTAAAATTGATAAACACTTTAAAAAATAAAAATGTCCAAAGTAGGCCATTTTCTCACTGAGCTCGCATCTCCTTGCCCTAGCTCCACAGCTCCTCCAGCTGCCTCCAGTGATGCTTCGTGTGTAATTCTGCCAGGAATGCCATAACAACATACCACAGACTGGATGCCTTAAAGAACAGAAATTAATTTTATCACCATTCTGGAGGCTGGGAGTCCAAGATCAAGGTGTCAGCATGTTCGGTTTCTTCTGAAGACTTCTTTGCTTGTAGATGGCTACCTCCTCACTGCCCCCTACATGATCACCCCCTGCATCCATGTTGTCTGTGCCTAATCTCTTCTTAGTATTAGGACAGCAGTCATATTGAATGAAAGCCCATCCATATGACCTCATTTTTCCTTAATTAACTCTTTAATGTCCCTGTCTCCAAACACAGATTCTAAGGCACTGAGTGGGGCGGGGGGGGGGGGGGGGGTGTGGAGGGGGTCATGGAGATATTAGTACTTGACCATATGAATCTGGAGGGACACAACTCAACCCGTAACATTCCCCATCAGAGTTACCCAGGAGTCCAGGCCTGGGTTTCAGGCAGGAGAACCTGTGAGAACCTACCCTGCAAATCTAACTACAGGTGAAATGTTTCTCCCCTCCTTTTCTGTTTTCCCCCCTTTTCAACTGTAATACATAGACTTGGATTCTTCTCTAGAACTTTACCCCTTTAACAATTTCCCCTCCAGATCTAGCACAGGCAGACTGTCTCTTCTGTGCTGAATACAGTAAATGTAAATAGTCCCCATCATCTGCAAATGTCACCAGTTTTTCAGTCATCCCTAAATGTAACAGATAGAAACCCAAGTTACTGCATATTTTGTTTATGGCTCTCTTCTAAAATGATTTGGATATTGAATGGTTCATGAGACAATCTGGATATTAAATGGTTCATGTAAGAAATATTGCAAAATAAAATTTCTGTCTAAATTAATAAATCATTCTGATAGGATAATTTAGATTTGGATTTATTAACAATTAAACTAACTTACAAGACATTTCATGGAACTGAAGATAACAGAGACACAGCTACAGAAATTATATTTGCTATTAACATTAGAATAGCATTTAGGATAGCAGATCCCTAAAGAAAAAAAAAAAACAGTTTGCAAGGTTGCCTGGGTGGCTCAGTCAGTTGAGCATCTAACTCGATTTTGGCTCAGGTCATGCATGATTCCAGTGTCATGGGATCAAGCTCCACGCTGGGGCTTAAGATTCTCTCTCTCTCTTACCCTCTGCCCCTCTCTTCTGCACTCCCTCTCTCTTTCTCTGTATCTTTCTAAAAAAAAAAAAAAGAGAAGAAAAGAGAAGAGAAGAAACAAAAAGAAAAGAAAAGAAAAGAAAAGAAAAGAAAAGAAAAAAGTTTGCAGTCACAAGTATCAATTAATGCAGACTTGTGACAAAGTTGATGAATTCACCAGTTCACACATAAATTTTTAGTAGACTACCTTCATCTGGGAAGGCATGGATAAATAACAAATTATTGATTTTTTCTGTTCACATAACATAAAATGCAGATCAGTTATTTGAAGGGAAGAGTAGACTATATTCTATATTTTCTATGATGTAAATTAATTATGTAAAGCATTTAAAGGAATTATACTGATGTATTTAATAATACTGTATCATCTTGGGATACTAAGTAGTTAATGGAGGGGAAGACAGAGTGAAAAGATGTGTGAAATATATACATAATGCCTTAGTTCCATCTGAGTAATCATGCAAAACAGAGAAAAATAAGTGCTATTAATTTTCTTATTATACTAGACATCCTTAAAATTAGTTTTCTTCTTAAGTAGCTAAGGCATTTCTACTGCATCTGTAAATAACTTGCAATTTTACTGGGTTGGGATGATGGTGAAGGGGAGAGTTGCAAAAATTCCAAGGGTTTCTGCCCTCAGGAAGCCCACCACTGCCCACAGTCTCTTAAATTGGTTTACTTCCCCTCTATCTCACCCGATAATATTTCCCCTCTATCTCCCCTCTATCTCTCCTATTCTATATTAGATTCCCTCTTTCTCCCATCCTTCCTGAAGTTACCACTAAAAAAGTGAGAGATTTCAGAGCCAAGCAGACTTTTTCCTGAATCCCAGCCCTACCACTAAGTAGCTATGTGACCTTAGTGAAGCTACTTCACCTTTCAAAATTTCACTTTCCTCACCTGCAAAGTATGAATAATAAAATATTTCTCAAAAATTATAGAGTCCTTCCCTTTTACTTCTTTCATTTTTTTTTACTTTAAAAGAATTTTTTAATGTTTATTTATTTTTGAGAGACAGAGACAGAAGCCAAGCAGGGGAGGGGCAGAGAGAGAGGGAGACATGGGATTTGAAGCAGGCTCCAGGCTCCAAGCTGTCAGCACGGGGCGCAACATGGGGCTCGAACTCACAAACTGTGAGATCATGACCTGAGCTGAAGTCAGATGCTCAACTGACTGAGCTGCCCAGGTGCTCCAATTTTTTTTTTTTTTACTTTAAATGTACTTTTCCAAAGCCCCCAGCAGTTTTGTTCAATACATCATCTTTCAATTTGGGGGGAATTGACCATACCATTTATGGACTGTTTTCAATGTGTAATTTCTTCCACTTGCTTTGCTTGCTATGGACCCATTGGCCTGAGTTACTATCTTGTACAGAGTAAGAGTAAGGAAAATCAATCAACAACTGCATTCAAGGTACAGGAATCATGAGAACAACAGCCAAACTACCATATATGTCTCATGGATGTTTCACACTTCTCTCCAGAAACAACTGCTTTGCTTCACAGAATGTATTTTTCTTCTTCCTTTTACATTATCTCAGAACCCACCTCTTCTTATGTCATCCCTGATAATCATACTGTGCAAAAGTCTGCCCATTGATTCCTATCTCAATGTAAATTCTTCCTGTACTACATCTCTTGTTTACTTGAAATATCTTGCTTATAACACAATGTTATAATAATTTTAATCATCAATGAAGCCTGTCAAAAGTAAGAATTACATTAACAAAAATGAAAAAAATGTAAATACACAGAAAGAACTGATGTGAGCAATCCATAAAAGCTCTTCTTTTCTCTGTGAGGCATTTGAAGATATTTTCTTTCTTTTTTAAATTTTTTAATGTTTATTTATTTTTTGAGAGAGAGAGAGAGAGAGAGCACAAGCAGGGGAGAGGGAGACAAAGAATCCGAAGCAGGCTCCAGGCTCTGAGCTGTCACCACAAAGCTGATGCAGGGCACAAACCCATGAACTGTGAGATCATGACCTGAGCTGAAATCAGACGCTTAACCAACTAAGCCACCCAGGCACCCCTGAAGATATTTTCATTTTCACTGTAAATATATAGTTGCCAATTTAAAGCAACTATGCCCAAGAGGAGCTGTGGTCTCCACAGATTGAACAGTATTCTCACACCAGGTGCAGAAGCCAGATTCACACAAACCAACAAGCAACCGCACTGCAACCAACTCCAGAAATGACCTTGTTTCCCAACATCGCTTCAAGGTGGTACATGGTGAGGGTATAAGACAAAGAACAAGTGTTAAAGTGACTGTGGTCTTAACCTAAAAGTAAAGCCAAATCTCTTTGAAATGAAAGTTCTAACCCAATGGTATAAATAGCAGAGTAGAGCCCCTACCATCTCAAAATGCTACCTTCTCACCATTCCTGCTACAGTTCCTTTCCAGGTATCGGTTTCAAAACAAAAACAAAAACAAACAAACAAACAAAAAACCTTACTTTTTATTGCAGTTAAAAAAAAATCAAACGTCTATAACTTATTACCCAAGTAATTCATGCCTAGTTACATGGCAAAGAGTCTTAAATGTAGGCATTTTGTGCTCATCTCTAAAACTCATTCTATTGTCCTTATTTTATCTACTGGGTGAAGAAAGAAGTCCTTCCACACAGAAGCAAGTTTGTCTGAATCTTGCCTAGAGCTGGTATGTGAGGGCGAAATAGCTCCCCTTCATTCTCATCATGGGGAGGCATTTGGTGTAAGGTCGGTTCATCTGCAACCTAATCCAAAGGTCTCAGTTTCAAACTAAACAGCTTCTTTAAAAGCGAGTTCACAACATGAAACCACAGCATGGTGCCACAGTAGCAGTCCAAGACACTGAAGCAGTGTGGTCTACAATGGAGAACTGGTCGGGGCTGGAAGGAGCCTGAGTCGTCATCCCAGGTCCATATCTGAAAAATGGCTGACCTTGGATAAGTCAGTCACACTGACACCAAGCCTCTCCACAAAAATGATGAAATAATGGAAACTGCCCTCTAACTTACACTGGTGTTCTAAATAAAACCTTTGGGAAAATAGTTAAATTCTCAGGAAGAAAGGAACTCTGTCAATTCGGGATTCTAATACAATTAAGCAGGATATACCGATGTTATTAGACACAGATTAAGCAAATCAAATCATGTACCTGGCACCATCCAGGATACTTTATGAAAGGGGTTATATAGAGTCCTTCAAACTCAAGACAAGTTGAAATGAACTGAAAGTGCCTCAACAGAGTTTAAAGAGTAATAAGTTAAAGTACAATACTTGTGAAAGAATCACAAATTCCATCTGCCCAGTAGGAACTATACCTCTAAATTCTCCATCAAACAGGCAATTTCCTAACTGGGAGGGGCTGAACAGAAAGGAAATTCAGTATATGCTTGATTGCTTTGGAGTTCTTTACATGCAACTCCCCAGTTTCCATGCTGATGTAGTTAAGACATACTCGGCACAGTTTGCTGCCATTTGGGGGTTTGAGGGAGCACTCATTAGAGTTACTACACCGTGACATCCAATCCAATATAGAACAAGGAGAATCTACTATACACATGGTGCTTTGGGATGTTTTCTTGAATAAGATAAGCACAATACAATCTGGCCTAGTGCAAGATTTGACAATCTTTCAGAAGTCAGGGGTGCTAAATCGCTGGCTAATGGTAATGAGGAAAAAGGGAGTTCAACTAGAAAAAGCATGACAAAGGTCCCGCTGCTCAGAAAGACCTCACTAGTTAGAGTTTCATCTGTATTAAACATTCTCCTTTTGAAATACAAATATTCCTTGAGAAGGAGTCACTTTGATCAGCTCAGTTTTGGGCTTGGAATAGATGGGTTCCAAACTGAGAGTTTTGCTCAGGAACTGTGGGGTGAGCAGGAAAAGATCATTTGGAACATTAGTCACTTTGGAAACAGTCTGGCCTGAGGAATGTAATGCATTAGGGACTTGTGAACAGCTGAAGACTGCAAAGAGAGGGCACCAGGCAGAGGAAGGGGCCATGGGAGACGTACTTTGCCAATGTGGCAACATTTTCTAGTACAACCAGCCAGGAGCCACTGAGAATAATTCGCTGTGACTCCTTGGTCCCCAGTGCCATAGGATGTGGACTCTTATTCTGTCGGAAGAACATAAGTTAAGGGTTCAAAGACATGGGCTTGGTTCTCTCACAATGAGCTATCCACATTTCTTCTGTCTGCCTCTTCCTATACCTCTGCCATGTAGCATGGTTTAGATTTGCTTCTGCCAGTCTTCCTGCAGTATTTTAAGAATAAGTAATTGAATTTCTTTGTGAACCACATTTGGTGCCAAAATCTGAACAATGCTAGCAATTTTAAATAAGTGAAAATTCCATAGGTGACCAAAGTTATTATTTCTTCTAATAGGAATAGGCTGCCTATGTGTATGCTTTTAAGAAATAAGAGTCTTGATGCCTACACATTTAATGTTTCTAAAAATATAAAACTGTCCTATGCACAATAAAAAGCCAAAATAATTTTAGTAGAGATCCAGAACGCTTTCTGAGAAGTTTAAGAATAGGGGAGCAGTAGAATAGGATTGATTACTCCAAGCCAGGTGGACTCCTAAAATAATACGCATTAAGTCATATAATCTCCAAAGCAACCTAAAAGGAAATTGCTATTGGTATGCCCATTTGATAGGTTAGGAGACTGAAACATAAAAAATATCTGCTCCAGGTACCACAGCCAGTAAATACTGAAGCCAGGATTCAAAGCCAGACAATGTGACACAAAAACCCACACTCTACTAGGGTTTGGCAAACTTTTCCCATAAGAGCCAGATAGTAAATACTTTCAAATCTGCAGTCCATATAGCCTCTACCACAGCTACTCAATTTGCCTTGGCAGTGGGAAAGCAGCCACAGACAATATGTAAATAGGCATGGCTATATCAATAAAACTTTATTTAAAAAACAGGCAGGTGGATGACTAGATTTGCCCTGGGGCTCTAGGGTGCTGACCCCTGTTCTTAACCATTATATGATACTGCCTCTTGGAATGAATATATAATTTCACTCTGAAAAGCTGAAATCATTTGTTTGCTTCTGTATTTGGCACACACTGACCTCTTTGTTACTCTGTTTAGTAGCTCAAGATGATGATACACTGAAAATGTATGTCTCCCTTTTATTAAAGCTTAGGTTTTAGCAGTTGGGATATCTCATAATTTATTGCTCTGAAATAGAAGCACAGAGGCTATCTTTTGTAACTGCACAATCCTCTCAGGCTTTAACGAGCGAGAAAACACACTCTTTTGACTCAAAAAGCTGTCCATGTAGAGCATCCAGCTTGGTTGTTAGGGTGTTTGTTTCTAAAGATCAAGCGACAATGTAATACAGTCTGATGATCCAGGACACATGTGAGGATAAAGTCTAAGCTGAAAATATTCCCGGAGAACTTAAACTAAGATCAGAGGCATTTTCACCAGGCATGTGGCAAGTTGGAGTTTGGAAAATGTGCTGTCTTGTATGAAATCAGTGTCCCACTGAGTGCCCCACCTTTGACACAGCTGCAATGGGAGGAGGTCAGATTTACAAGTGGTGTTGACCTCGTTGTCAAGGGAAGTAAAGCAAGTTTGGTTCCACTCTCCATCCCTTAACCTGACAGGGAAAAGGCTTCTGCAAAAAATCATGAAACTGACCCCAGTGGGCTTCCTGCAATTTAGCATTGTGTATTTGTATCTCCATTCTCTACTACCTCTCCTGCAAAGATGGTTCTATTTCTTTTGCTTGGGTGCTGTACCATATGCCTACGTGTCAGAGAAACCACGCATTAACAATGAAGTGTTCATACTGATAAACCAGCAAAGATATTGGCTAATCTACTTCCCAATTCGCCTGTTCCTAAATCACAATATTAGTACTTAAGCATTACAGCTAGGTTGACTGTTTCCTTTGCCGTATTCATATTCTATTCCTCCCTCTCTTCCTCTCTCCCTCTTTTTCTGTTATTCGCTACCTGGTTACCTCGTTTCTATAGCTACTAATAGCAGAGCTACCCTCGAAACTATAATGGAGTTTGCTTTCTCATTCTTATTTTAAAGAAAATAGAAAATTGAGTACTTTAAAACTTAGTGAATTCCTGCTTTTTAATTGCTCTGGTTCTGATGGAAAATCTACTCCGCTGTACCTGATTTTATATCATTTGAAATGGGGTTGCCATCATATCCACATTTAGATTATGGGACAAAGTTATCTTTTCTTGAACTGAATTCTGAAAAATAAACAACTATCCTCATTTCCAATAGAGAGCGGGAGAAAATGAAACCCACGTGTATTTGCACAAATCTTTTAGATATCACTCTGAATTAAGAGAAAATGTATGATAGTTTGAATTTGGCAATTACAAATTCCAATTAAATGTTCTTTTTTTTTAAGTACAACTATATGTATTACAAATAAAAATGTCCCATTTTTGCCTGGAGGGCAGAAAATAGTTTAGCAAATTTATGGTAAAGCAAATTTTTTTCTATCGATCAATCCCTAGAGGGGCATTAACTACTCTTTAGGGAGCTTACTGCAGACGAAGGCATAACAGACGTGCACAAAAGACAGAGTAAGAATGCTGAGACGTGGAGGAGGAAATGGAACACTTTAACATTACATCCTGGTCATACCAAGGTCCATTGACCCTGTATTCATTCCAGATAATTAATTTACAACACATTAAACCTCAATGTGAAGCAGGCTGTTCTGCATCAACTGCATAGGAATAAAAAGTGTTATTGATTTAGGATTTCTATTGTATCGTGTGCTGACAGAAACGACAACAACCGAGTTATATCTCAAAGACAGGACAAACCTCTGTCAAATGACAGAACAGCTAAATAAGTGCACTCGAATACACTTAGCCGGGGTGACACTGCCTGACAGGAGCTCTGTGCCATGAACTAGGAAGGATAATTAGAGCCAACCAAAGCGTCTAATAAATATTGATAAATAAGCACTCTAGAAATCAAATTTGGGGATGTGATAATGATCTTCTTTACAGTAAAGGTCTAAAATAGCCCCCTGCCCTCTGCCAAATCCAACCATTAATATTTATTAAATAAAATATGAGGGTACCATTAATTTTACACAACTGACATGAATCGAAGCTGTCTTCCTCTTGAAGCATAGAAATTATAAGGGTGAGGCCACACAAGCTTGAAGTCATGATGTTTTGAAGATGCTGAAAGAACCAGTCATCAATTTAAAAAGTCAAGTGGCCTCATGAACTAGTTTAGCTAGCAGATGCGGGGAAGAATAAAAAATGAGTAATACTGTTTGAGTTCACCTCCTCAGTGACCAAGGGCAAGTCACTGAACTTCTCTGAAGCCACAACAGTCACATCTGTAAAGCAGAAATAATGCCCTCTCTATTTGACTCACAGGGCCAATGACAGGAATAAATGAGACAATACATGTGAAAGTGACAGTAAAGATTATTCAGTTCTATTTAAATATGTTATTGAAATGATTTTATATGTAAATTGATTTTTAAGAAGAATGTAGCAACAAGCACTTCTTTTAAAGGTGATACAAAAAACAAAACAAAACAAAATAAAGGTGATACATTCTAAACATGATTTTCTAACATATCACAAATTCTCTTCATTTTTCATATGTGGTTTATAACACCTTAATTTAGCCTGAAAGGACCTATTTTAGGTCAAAAAAGTAGGACAGGATGGTGATGTACATATCAGTAACAAAGTTAAAAATAAAGTTCTAAAAATTATTACTTAAAAATTCAGATACCCATTACTCCATGGGTCAAACTGACATGACCTGAGTCCTTTCCTTTCCCTAACTCAAGAGCCTCTATATGTATCAAAGGACTCCACTATATGCAATACCCAACATATTCTTTCTTGTTTTATAAACCACCTGTCCAAATACCTTTGCCACACCTACAGTAGAATTTTCACATCTACAGTAGAAAGCTGACAGGACCATCTGTAAGTATGTTGATTTCTTACAAGTTCTTCCGATAATAAAAATAGGATTGCAATAAAACTACACTGTCCACTGTGGCAGACACTAGCCACACATGAGTATATAAATGTAAATTAGTTAAAATTATAAAATTAAAAATTCAGTTCCTCAGTCACCTTAGCCATATTTCAAGGCCTCAACAGCTATCTGTGGCTGGCTGGTGACCACCATAATGAACAGTGCAGATACAGAACATGTCCATTGTCACAGAAAGTTCTGGTGGTCAGTACTATTATAGAGTCTTTGGAGTCATAACCTCAGGTCAGCATCTCCAGGTATTGAGCCTTATCCACTTCATGGCAGTAAAACACTCTTCACTCTTCACTTAGTAACACTGCAAGGTCCTACTCTTCCAGCTTCTCACAGCCTGAGTTTCTTAGTGGGTATGAGACAATTAAACTGTCTTATTTTGGGGCGCCTGGGTGGCTCAGTCGGTTAAGTGTCCAACTTCAGCTCAGGTCATGATCTCGAGGTTGTGAGCTCGAGCCCCACGTCAAGTTCTGTGCTGACAGCTCAGAGCCTGGAGCCTGCTTCTGATTCTGTCTCCCTATCTCTCTGTTCCTCCCCTGCTCATGCTCGTGCTCTCTCTCTGTCTCTCTCCTTCTCTCTCAAAAATTAGTAAACATTAAAATTTTTTTTTAATTTTGTCTTATTTTGTTTTTGCTACCATTCTCAGCACTTGATTAGAGAAGCATGGTTATGAGGGTAGTAACATTTATGCAATGAGAAAAAACTAGAAATAAAAAGAGTAAAGTTGAGTAAATAAAGAGTCTTCCTAGGCTTTCTGGGACCTACCTTCTTAACGGGATCCTTAAATCTAGGTGATTTCTCTTTTTTTGTTTAAATAAATTTCATTTAGTGGGTAAATTTCTATGTCCAATTTTCTAACAAACTCAGTGGAATCACAGAGAAATTGTAAAACTTGCAGAAAGATAAGTCAACATATGGTCAACGCAGCTGAGAGGACAGGCTCATTAAAGTACCTATTAGTCCATAAAACTAACGAAAGCATGGCTGTTGGCATAACCAGAGTGAACAATTTAAGGGTGAGCAGAAGACAGCTAGCATTTACTAAACACTATGCATTCACAGTAACCCTACAAAGTAGGTAGAATAAATCCTATTAATAGAACAGAAAACTGATGTTTAGAGTATAATTTTCCCAAAGTTACACAGCTATTAAATGATGTATATATCATTTAAATCTACATCTATCTAGCTTCAGGGATCTTATTTTCTTCCATAAAACTTTAAAGACCTCCAAAAAGAACTGTATTGTCAATAAATTATGTGATTCCTGCCTCCTAATCATGGATAAAATCAAGACTTAAGACTTTCCTCAGAGGGCAGTTGGCAAAGAACGAAATAATAGTAAATTCTATCCAACCTGAAGCATATGAAGAAAAAGACTGGGGGTGCGGGGGAGAACTTAACAAAGCCTCAATAATCTGTGGAATAATATTAAGTGATCTCATAAATAGATAAATGGAATTCCAGAAAAAGAAGGGGAACAAAAAATATATTTGATGATATAGTGCCAGAATGTTTTTTTTTAATAAATTTGATGAACACTATAAATCCACAGAACCAAGAACCTCAATGAACTCCAAGCAGGATAAACAAACAAAAAAACACCAAGGCACATGATATTCAAATTGCTGAAAACCAGTGATAATACCTTAAAAACAGAAATAGGAAAAGAAAGACATGTTACATACAAGAGAACAAAGATAAAAAATAATCTCACTTTTCTCATCAGAAACAATGCAAGCTAGAGGATAATGAAACAACATATTTAAAATACTGAATTAAAAAAAAGAAGTCAACCTACTGTTCTATATCCAGAAAAAATACCCTTCAAAAATGAACAGCATGGGAAAATCTTCATGACATTAAATTTGACAATTATCTCATGAATGTAACATCAAAAGCACAGGCAACAAAAGATAAAAGAGACAAACTGGACTTCATAAAAATTAAACACTTTTATGTACCAACAGATACTACCAAGAAAGTAAAAAATAACCTATTGAATGAGCAAAAATATTTGTAAATTACTTGTCTGATAAGAGATTAATATTAATGTATAAAGAACGCCTACAACCCAAAAACAAAATACAAACAACCCAATTCAAAAATAGGCAAAGGACATGAATACACATTTCGCCAAAGAAGATATGCAAATGGCCAATAACTACATTAAAAGATACTCAAATTTCATTCATCATTAAGACAATACAAATCATAACCACTCTGAGATATCACTTCACCTTCTCAGATGGCTATGATTTTTTTAAACTGGAAAATAACATGTGTATGCAAGGACATGGAGACATTGGAATACTGTTCATTGCTAGTGGGAATATAAAATGATATAGCTGCTACAGACAAGCTTGGCAGTTTCTCAAAAGGTTAAACAGAAATATCACATGACCCAGCATTTCCACTCCTAGGTATATATCCAAACAAATTGAAAGCAGAGAAATAAACAGGTATTTGTATACCAAATTTTGCAGTAGTGTTATCCACCAAAGCCAAAAGGTAGAAACAACCCAACAGATCCACCCATCAACAGATGCATGGATAAACAAAACGTGGTCTATGTATACAACAGCATGTTATTCGGCCATAAAAAGGAACAAAATTTTGATAGGTGCTACAACATGGATGGATCTTGAGAATATTATGCTTAACTAAATAAGTCAGACACTGTGTATTGATATTGATGATTCCACCTACATGAGATACCTAGAATAGGTAAGTTCATGGACACAGAAAGTAGTACTGAGGTTACCAGAGACTGGGGGAAGAACAGAGGGTAAGTTATTATTTAACATGTACAGAGTTTTGTTGGGGATGATAAAATGGTTTGAGTGTAGACAGTGGGTGATGTTACACAACATTATGACTGTATTTAATGTCACTGAACTGTACACTTATAAATGATTTAAATGATAAATATTATGGTACATATATTTTACCACCAAAAAAAGAAAAATATGACAAAATAAAACAATTTAGATGAGCAAAAAGAAGTAAAAAAATCAGTTATGATCCCCTCATCTAAAGACAGCCAGTTACAGTTTGATGTAAAATATTTACTTTTTTAATTCACAGTTATAGGCTTAACAACAAAAATAAAAACATACACCATAAGACATTGGGAGAAGAAAGTAGAAGAACTGATTCCAATGCCTCATCTCCCGCCACCCTGGTTTCTATTTCATGGTCCAGCAATGTCCATGAGCTTTATAGTACACTCACTTTCCACTCACTTTCTCACTCATTATTGCTCTTCTCAATCTGTATACACTAGCTGTCTCTATTTCCTCACTTTACAATTCACTCCTCACTCTTGTCAATTAGGTTTTAGCCTTACCAAACGTATTCTTAATAAGATAATGTCTTGGGTGGATTCCCCAGAAGCAGATCCTGAGATGGGTATTCTTGTGCAAATGATTTATTCATGGGATGCTCTCAGAAAAATGGAGTGAGAGAAGCATAATTGGGCAGAAGGGGAAAAGTCTAAGCAAGAATGTCATCTCAACTGGAGGCTAGCTTTAGCCAAATCCACAGGGAGTTCTATGAATTGCCCCACAGAGGCAAAAGAGATGGACTTGTCTACCTCCACGTCAGTTAGTCATTGGTGGTAAGCTGCATAAAGAGTGGAATTGGGGAGTGGCTTACTGGAGCTGACTTGTATGGCGTGTGAGAACCAATTTTTAAATTTCTTAAAATTTTGCAAACTGGTTGTTAAACACAGCTACTATTAAAAATTAAATTATATAAATTTACAATTAAAGTATATTAAAAACAAAGGTAATAAATACTCAAAATGCATCACTTCCTAATTATGTTGCTATATTTTATCCATGTTCTTGAAGTTAATCACATCTATTATACGCTGTAGGTAGAACTACTATATAATGGTATGTTAATGAACATCTCTTTCCAATTCCAGGTTCACAACATCACATTGGTAGCACTAAATCAGTCACAATGAGAGTATTTATGTACAAGTTGACAGACACTACAAATTAGGGCTTGGTTTACTGTTTTTTAATCAAGTAATCTTAAGGTGATGGAGAAAACCTTAATGAAGTAGCCATTACATTGTGAATAGCACAAAAAAAGTTAAGAAAATACTTTTGGATGTATGTGAAAACTACTATCTGATTCAATAAAGAAGCCATTCATGCCATTGGCAAATGAGTGAAATCCTGCATACATACCTGTTTCATTTCCATACTACTCATTAACATAAACACAAATATCAACCAGAATTTATGTAACTGCATTTGTCAGTCATTTGAATACATAGACATTGGCTATGAATACAAGAGTTTGGTGGAAAGAAGAAAGAAGACAAAAAGGAAAGCACTCCATAAAAATCAATTAGCTATATAGAATTTGGAATAAAGAATATTTGACATTTGATTATTATTGTATACTACATGCCTTTTACATCAGTAAAATTTATAATAAAAGTAGACAGATAGATGGACACAGGCAGATAGAGGCATAAATTTCTTTTCCAGAAAGCTGAGTGTTAAACATTTGCAAACATACTATGGAGGAAGAGGTGGGGAATGCAACTCCCTCCATTTGGACAAGGGCAATTCTTCAGAAAGGGCAAATTGTGAGCAAAACATCTCACAGTATCAGGAGCATAGATGCAACAGCCTGGTAGAAAGAATCTGGACAGGATGAGATGTTCCTTGACCTACGGGCTATGTCCCCATAAACCCATCAAAAGCTAAAAATATCTAAATTGAAAATGCATTTAGTACACCAAACCTACCAAACATCATAGCTTAGCTTAGCTTACTTTAAATGTGCTCAGAACATTTACATCAGCTGACAGTTGGCACAATCAGCTAACACAAAGCCTGGCTGATAACAAAGTGTTGCATAGGTCATGTAATTTATTGAGTATTATACTGAAAGTGAAACACAGAGGGTTATATGGGTACAGAATGGTTGTGTGTCTACTGTTTACCCTAACAACTATGTGGCTAACTGGGGGATGGGACTTGCTGCCCAGCATCACAAGCGAGCATCTTACCACGTATCGCTAGCCCAAGAATAGAGCAAATTTTCAAAGTATGGTTTCTACTGAATGTATACCACTTTTGCACTATTATAAAGTTGAAAATTTGCCAGACCATCATAAGTCAGGGATCATCTGTAGATGGCTAATGGCCTCTCTGTTGTTAAGCACAACAGACTCATGATTTTCAACCACTTTGCACCAAATGGAGGAAGTTGCATTCTCTACAGTAGCTGATGGCTGACCTTTCCCTTCTTTAAACAGACTTCTTTTAGATCTCTTGACATTACATCCTCATAGCTTTCCTCCTAACTCTTTGGCCCATTTTCTCCACACTCCTTTGTCTTCTCCTCCTCCATTAATTGTTGGAGCTCATCCAGCTCAAAGGCCTCTTTTCTTCTCATTCCACATTCTCTTGTAGGCCTCCTAATCTACCCCAGGCTTCATTTACTAGAGGAACTGCAATGGTTTCTAAATGTCTGTTTTCAACCCAGGTTTCTCTTCTGAGGCCCAGACCCATGTCTCCTATTGTCTATTCAAACAACTCCACTTGGATATTTCAAAGGTGTTCCAGTCTTGATATGCCCACAAATCAAAGCCTTATTCCAACCCTCCAAAAGTATTTTTCTTCTTCTTCCTCCAGTATTCCATATCTTAGCAAATGGCATTACAATTCACCCAGTTACTTGTGCCAGACATCTGGAAACTATCCTTCACGTCTTCCCAACACCTTTCCTATGCCCCCACCAGCAAATGTTATTTCTATACATTTCCTGAATTTGTCACTTCTACATTCACACTGTAATCTCTTACTCAAGACAGGCTGCTCTCCCTGACAAGTAGGCTTCACCTCCACTCTTTTCGCTGCTACTGGGGCCCTGAAGTCTGTGACGCTAATTTGGTCCAATGCCGAGGCAGCCCACCCTAATCCCTTAACCACAGGGCTCTACATGGGCTATATATGGGTTATAATAAGCTTTCCCTCTGCATCATCTCCACTTTCCCCTGAATGGTCACCCACATAATCACTTTGGTGCCAAGGCGTTCTACAAAGCCCCACACTTAAGATTCAGCAAAATTTTCTGTGGGAGTTCCTCTAGACCTCTATCTCCTTTCTCCTGACTTAAACTGAGAGAACATTTAGGATAGACGTGTCTCAACCCCAAACACTCCTATCTGCATTGCCATTCTTCCTCCCACCATTTACAAGGGCAGGGACAGACAGGGTTCTCTGCTCTTCTTCTTGTATGCCAAAGAAATGCAAATTAAAACAAATAACTACTTTTTTCCCTAACAAAATAGCAAATGAGTTTTATTTGAAAATACTCAGGGAGAATGAGGTGAAATAAATATTTTCAGACAGCATGGACAGGAGTGTAATTTGATACTGTCTCTCTTTGGGGGAAATACCTGGCAATATGCATCTTTCACTCAAATGCAGTAATTCTACTTCTGTGAATACATTTTGAAAACTACAAAATACAGATGAAGATATAGGCACAATAATACTCATCAGGATGTCATTTACAAAATCCAAAATTTTAAATGACCTAAATCTCAACCAATAGGAAACTGGTAATATAGCATATGGTACATATGTATGGGGAAATATGATGGCTGTTTGAAAACTGGAATTGCTTATATTGTAACAGCTAGAAAGACAGGATCACACTTTTTTCAAAAATTCTATGGGGCGCCTGGGTGGCGCAGTCGGTTAAGCGTCCCACTTCAGCCAGGTCACGATCTCGCGGTCCGTGAGTTCGAGCCCCGCGTCAGGCTCTGGGCTGATGGCTCAGAGCCTGGAGCCTGTTTCCGATTCTGTGTCTCCCTCTCTCTCTGCCCCTCCCCTGTTCATGCTCTGTCTCTCTCTGTCCCAAAAATAAATAAACATTGAAAAAAAAAAATTTTTTTTTAAAAAAATTCTATATGCTATATGATCTCAACTAAATAAAAAAACATCTGAAAATGTTGTAAGTCGATACAACAAAATGTTACTCCTAAGAGGGAAGCTTATGCTTTTCTTTCTTCCACATCATACTGTCTTATAATTTTCATCTTTACTACTTTCCATTTACTCATTCAACATACTATTGAGCATAATTATATGCTATTATTCATCATTCTCGACATTGGGGATACTGCAATGGAAAAAGAAAACATGAAATCCCTACTTTCATGGAGCTTTGCCTGTTTAAGATAAACAAAACTTAGAATATATAGTATATATATACTACAACAGATAGAAAGTTATTAAATGTTGGAGAGAAAAAAATCAGCAAAAAATAGGGATTGAGAGTGCTAACAGGACGGTGAAGAGTGTGATTTTAAACAGGACAGTCAGGGCAGCAGTCAGGACAGCCTCACTGGGATGGTGGCATTTGAGCACAGACCTTAAGGAGATGAGGACAAAGCCATGTGAGGTCTGGGGAAGTGTTGCTGGCAGAGGAAATAGCAGGTACAAAGGTTCTGGGGTGGGAGTATGCCTGGAGTGCTCAAAGAACAACAAAGGGGCCAGTGGGGCCAGAGCAAATAATCATGGCATTCTTTTATACTGAGCTAGAGATAAATATTTCTGAAAAATAAAATATAAAGATATATCTGTATCAGTGCAGATAATATATGAAAGCAGAGTAAGAAAACCTGCATCTAGTGAAATTGATTATATGGAGGTTCTGTTTATTTTCATTTTTCTACTTGTTTTCCAATGACTCAATTCAAAAATTTAAATTGGAATTATTATAAATTCCAAACACAAGATTTTGCTTGTAAAAGCAGGTTTTATAAAATACTCTTACCGTAAAAAGACATTACATGTCCCTCAAAAGATAATGTAATGTAATAAAGTAACTCAATGAAATATTAGACTACAGTTAAAAGCAATCAAAATGGACATATCACAAAAGCATAACGTTGACTGAAAAGAATTTAAAGGACAATATGTACAGCAATATGCCATTAATGTAACTTATTAAGCATGAATAAAACAGTGATATACTATATGTCATTAATGGAGGCACACAGGTGTGTAATGTTATACAAAACAAATAGGTAACATACCACACACAAGTGACCATTGTTACCCAAAGAGGTGGTAGGAGAAAAAATTGGAAAAGGTCAAAAGGAAGATTCAAGATGGGAAGAAAACACGGCAAAACGTTAGTTGTTGTTAATGTGAGGTGGAAACAAGGGTGCTTGTTCTATAATTCTTTGTACTTTTTAGTATTTTTTAAAATTTTTCTTATAAAGGAAGGAAGGAAAGAGGAAGGAAGGAAGGAAGGAAGGAAGGAAGGAAGGAAGGAAGAAAAATGAAGGAGGAAGGAAGGGAGGGAGGGAAGGAGGAAGAAGGAAGGAAGGAAGGAAGGAGGAAAGGTGGGGGAAGGGAGGCTGGGGAGGTAAGGGAAGGGAGGCCTATTTTCCACATATGAGGTAGTCAAGTGTATTAAAATCAACTAATGTTCAGTGACCACCTATGAACCACAGACACTGTTTCTGGGGCGAAGTGTACCAAAATTAATGAGACACAGGCCCTTCCCTGGAGAAGTTTCCTGGCGAAGTCTGGTAAGCACACAGTATGATTAAAAAAATTTTTTTTAATTTCAATAAAAACCCTCTAATTGCTAGTGCCTTATTCTAGATAAATTATCACTGATAATAGCTAAATTTCATTTTCATTAAGTATTCTAATTTAACTAGAAGGGGGATACCTGCTAAAAATAGGTACATTGACATCAAATAGGAAGAAGCCAAAGAAGCCCACAATCATAAGCATGAAGAGGGGAGGGGTCCATTGCCACTAATACCCCATTGTGAATGACCATAATCAAATCTCAATTAGTTGGGCTGTTTCATCTGCAAATCAAAAAAAAAAAACAAATACAAAAACAAAAAACAAAAAACCTAACTCCAACTTACTTAATCAAAGTTCACATATTAAAAAGTCCAGATATAGTTCTAGCTTTCAGTTCTAACTAGAGTCAGGTCTGTATCCAGATGCTCAAGCAATATCACCTAGAATCAATCAATCTCTTTTTTCTTTTCTCTTTTCTCTCTTCTTTTCTTTTTCTTTTCCTTTTCTTTCTTCCTTTCCTTTTCTTTCCTTCTCTCTTTCTTTCTTTCTTTCTTTCTTTCTTTCTTTCTTTCTTTCCTTCCTTCCTTCCTTCCTTCCTTCCTTCCTTCCCTCCTTCCTTCCTTCCTTCTCATTCTCGGTCTGCAAACACTTGGATCTGCCATCTTTTGCCATGGCAAATATCTCAGGCAGGTCCTCCATGTAAAGTGAGAAAATGGTCACCAGCAACTCCAGCTAAAGAGAGCACTTCATACACCAGTTCCACACTGATACTCACTAGCTCCTATTGAACTGGCTTTGGAAAGTGTCTACCACTGTAGCCAAGAGGTATCATCACCTCCACAGAAACCCCATCAACTAAGAGTAAAAGAGAGGTCATTTTCCAAAGAAAAATAAATGGTGTAGGCAAAAACAAAAGTAGACATATGAAAAAAGGTTTACAAAATATTTTGTCATTAAGTTGTGGTAATAATAATATTAACAATATCAAGCTCTGTGCTAAGCAGACTACAAACATTATCTCATCTCGAGCACATAACATCCTGTGAAGTAGATACTCAGTACATACTGACTTTAAAATTGAACAAATCAAATCTTGAGGCAGTTAAATTGCCCAAAATCGCCCCCATTAAGGAGCAGGGACAGAATTGGCACCCAGATGGTAGATTAATCATTACTTTCAAAGGATCAAATGATTCCAAATGAATTCTATATATATTTGCTTTTAAAGATGATTATAATCCAGACCAAGAAAGATACTTTGAAAATGCTTAAATAATAAATCCAGTTCCAGTTAGTAACTCTCTTCCAACTGCCATACTAACCTTTCTCCATTTTCCAACTATCCTCTTTCTTAGCAATCCCTCCTCTTTCCATTCCATGCTGCATATAAAGGAACCTGACACAACCTCAAATATCAATAATCCAACTCAATGCAGTAAATATGTATGAAGTGCTACTATGTGCAAGGCTCCAGATCTCAAACTTGAAAATACAGTCTTTATGTTAGGGAGTCCACAGTTTAGGACTAAAGACAGACATGTCTCCCTATCTCTCATTCTTACCTGTATCTCTCCTTTTCTGTCTCTTTATTCCTTTTTTTCCTCAGGTTGAGGAGGCAAAGAGTAAGAACCAAAGTCCACCCAGTTCTCCACTAGCCAAGCCTTATACCCTGGCCCAAAGCTCTACCAGCCCAGAAGAAGGGAAGACTTTTTCTAAAAAAAAATAGTTTTAAACAAGGGTGCCATATATAGTAAGAAAGGTTTTCTTGGGGCACCTGGGTGGCTCAGTTGGTTAAGCCTCCAACTTCAGCTCAGGTCATGATCTCACAGTTTAGGAGATTAAGCCCCACATAGGCCTCTGCATTGACAGAAGGGAACCTGCTTGGGATTCTCTCTCTCTCTCTCTCTCTCTCTCTCTCTCTCTCTCCCTCCCTCCCTCCCTCTCTCTCTGGCCTTCCCCACTTGTACTTTCTCTCTCAAAATAAATAAATAAACTTTAGAAAGAAGTTATTTAAAAAAAAAGGTTTTCTTTCCTTCCTTCTGTCCTTCCTTTATGCTTGCTTCCATCATTATGGGCCATTATCTGTCTAGGTGTTAGGTATACAATGGTAACCAAAGCAGGGTTTCTATACTCATGAATTTAAAGCCTAATGGAAAATGTGAATCGATAAAGTATTATATGAGAAGAAAATACAGTAATATAAATATGTTTTTAAAAAGGAGCATGGAAAGAGTAATTAACTGAACCTGAAGAGAAAGAGGAAGAGAGTGGTCAGAGGAATGCATTTCTGAGCTGGGTTTAAAACGTCTATTGGACCTTGCTGAGCAGACAAGAGAGAAAAGCAACCAGGCATTAAAAATAGAATACACCAGGGCTCAGAGGTGCGAAACACCACTGTAAGTCATATTTGCTCTGGCATTAGGGGAATTTTCTACCTCCCAATCTGCAATTGACCTCAAAGTGGTCCCATAGACTAAAATCAGCTTTGAATAAAGATTCTAACTATATTATTTTCCAAATCCAGGCAGTAAAAATCATTCATGTAGCATCAGTAAGCTACATTTTCAACTAGAATCTACCTCTACAAAGGCAAAATTATATGGCATTAGAATTTGCTCATGATCCAAAACCAGGCAGGCGTCAAGAAAAAAAGTGGAACAATTTCATTTCAAAACAGAAAAAAAAATAGGTATCATTTAAATTAAAAAAAAAGAAAAGGAAGCACCTCCTTTCTTTGCACCTCATCCTCAATCTATACTCCTAATTTTACCCAGACAAGTGCAGCCAGGCTTCCCTGCTCTCTTATTGTGTGGAGATGGCTTTGGCAAACAGATCTCTGTGCATCTGAGCAAAGCACGGATGGGGATTATTGACCACATTTGTTGATGGGTCTGTTCAACTCTACTGAGAAATGTTTGCTTAGGAAAGAGCCAGGATGGTGCCAATACAAAAGCTAACCCACCCATTTCTTCATACGACATGTTGGTCTTCACGAAGTGTGGTCTGAGGTCATTTGTGGGCCACCAGAGAGAATGAATGCATGGCTGATTTTATGAGGCCTGCCAAGAGATAAGGAGCAGGCTGCAGCTTTAACTGCTACAAGGTCAAATACTTGACCAAAAGTGAAAACAAAAATGAAGGAAGCAGAATGTTGCAAATGACAGGGAAAAAAAAAAAGAGAGAAACAGAGAGAGAGAGAGAAAGGATCTCTTAAAATCACACAACATAAGGAATGCAACTGAAAAATAATCATACTAAGGTCGCTTTATGAATCTTTGTGTAGTTGCTATTCTTTCTTTTTATGATCATCTCAAGTAACTAAGTACATATGGCATGTTTGTAAGTAAAGCAGTCGATGAAGTCAGTTACACCTCTGCATTTATTACCGTGCCCCTGAGTATTATTAACTTTTACACTCCCCATAAAATATAATTTATCACTTAAATAATTTGCTTTGTGTCAGGGTTCAGTGTGCTCCAGTGCTTTCCTGCTCATTAAATGAGATATTTTTACTTAATGAGCCAAGGATGTCCTTTGTATTTAACATTTGAATTGATTTCTAACACTTCATTTTTATAATAGTTTGGTATGTAATTCTAAAAAATGTGGGTTTCATTTCACAATGTCAAAGGAAAACAATACAGAAAATTGTTAAATATATGTGGAATTTAGGTGATAAATGGTTTTATCCTTAACTAACTATAAAGACTGAGTGAACAAAAATCATGAAAGTATGCAATCATAAAATAATGATTTTTTACACTAGTGAGCAAATCATGGAATTTGGGAACTGAAGTATCTATCAATTGTTCAAAACAAAACTTGACTCTAAGCCACACAGAAAAAAAGTTATCATCTTATGTGAAATAGAAAGTCTTAAGTCAAAGCTGCTGTGGTTCACTGAGCAGCGTGGGATTGTTTTCAACATGTAGAGCTACTATGTTCTGATTCAAGATTGTCTACATGACAAAAATGACTGGCTGCTTGGACATTTCTTTTCATTTAACAAACCAAAGCTTGAGAATTGAAGTCCCATGTTTCCTAAGTCATTTGCAAGTCATTCAGTATTCTAAACAACTGTAGATACTTACTGTCACCAGACAGGGGAAGAGGGGAAAAAAAGGGTTTTTGATCTGAGTACTACAAACAAAAGTATTATATTAGCCCACATTATTTATAATTCACAATATATTCCCATGTGTATCTTGATGTAAAGCTTCTAATTTTAGATAACAGCACACTGGGTTTTTCATTTATTAAGATTTATTTTAGCCTTTAAATAGGTATGAATATATCACTACAATATATATCACATCATATGTATATATCTTTATATATAGTATAGCATCATTAAGGAAAGCAGGATTTAAATGATTTGAGAACAAAACAGTCAAATGCCCATTTTCATTTTACAGTTTAGAGAACTTGAGCATTCTTCTCTTGTTTCTCACTCAGCATTGTCTCTCATTCTATATCCCTTGCCTATTTTTTCAGATCCATGAAAATGGAGTGTCATTCTGATTGTCTGTGATGACTAAACACCAGATGGATAAGACCTTGAAACATTAGTACCAAATCTGCCAATAAACATTTCCATGGTCAAATAAGCTTGGGAAGTAATGCCTCTTTTAGTCTTCACTTATAGATTCACAAAGCACACGGGCATTTTTAAAACTACGGGAGATCCTGCAGAGAAAAACTTGTTGATCTCAGAGTTTCTCAAACTTATTAGACTATGGAAACTTTTGGTCCAAAAACACTTTGAAAAATCCCTTTCATCTAGGGTTTCTTCATCTAGGGTTTCATCTAGGGTTTCTTTCATCTAGGGTTTATCAATTAATTAAATAACCAGTTGGTTCAGTGACTGAGTTTGTTTTTTAGAAAACATCCTTCCCCATGCTCCATATCCCAGTCCCCAGGACGGCCATTTACAATTCTGAATATTGGTTGCCTTTCAGATTGTATTTATGTGTATGGCGCCCCCTGGAGTTGCATCATATAGGACCTATGGATTGTGTGCCTCCATCCCCATGTTTGACCTCTCTAAACCCTGAGGTTTGTAGCATATAGACAGTATCTATTCCATATGTAAGACAGGAAAAATCAGTTTAAATATTTCACTAGAGAAATAAAGTATTAATCAACTGAAAAGTAAGTGTGACTTGGAGAAAAGTTTCCATTATGAAATATTTCAAAGAAATGCAAATTCATTATTTGAAAGAACATGGTATCTTTGGAACCAATGCCCTGGAAGATCTAACTTTAATAATGCAATAGTAATTATTAGTACAAAACTATTTTCAATTAATTTATTAAAAGTAGTATTCATTTAAAAAATTACCCCAAGTCCTAATGCAGTATTAATTCCAAGTTCACATAATCCAAAATAATAAAAATTGAGTAAATCTTGATAACTTGGGCCAAAATAGATATTAAAAAAAAAAACAAAAAAAACACAAAAAAAACAGGGTATTTGTAAATTACTTGATTCACTTAAAAAACTGATTCACACATTGATGATGGCTTTGGTCATGGATGAATCACACTTCCATACAAACAGAGGCAATGAACAAGAGTTTACATGAGTATGTGGTACTGTAATTCTGCAAAATGAAGATTGGTCCAGAAAGATCTTTGTTACTTAACATATCTGAAATTCAATCCCACCAAATAATTACAACTTGTTTATTTCATTCTAATATGTTCAGAATCTTTAAAATGTTAAATACATTTTAGTTTTATATCTAGAAAAAGTACTATTTTTAAAAAAAAAGAAGTACTATACATTGATGTCATTGGAAAAGCCCTTACCCTGTAAGATGCTCCTGCCCACAAATGCAGCCTTACCTCCTCCCCCTCTTTAATCTCTTTGTCCTCCAGCAAAACCTACCCACATCTAGGAAGCTTTTCTTGACCAACTTCTCCTGCTCCCTGCTAGATTCAGTGCCCAACCTCTATCTCAGTAATATCTCGTGTACCACCTAGAGGTGGTTATTTCACTTCCCCTACTTTATCATGATGATCTCTTTACTTGTTCATAAATTTGAGCTGTGGAAGTCAAAAAATGGTGACCAAAGGCAAAACTCTCATAAGCTAAGTTAATGTGCAATATTCTAGTTTGGATAAAATAATCAAAGAAACCTGGTGATGATAGTATTTTATGGAATAGAATGGAGAGGATGTGGGAGTGTTTTGTCTCTCTGGAGGTTTTTATTTTGTTTCCCTTTTTTTTTTTTTTTAAAGTAGGCTCTACACTCTGGGCACAGCCCAATATGGAACTTGAATTCAGGACCCCGAGATCAAGAGTTGGATGCTTAACCAACTGAGCCACCCAGGCACCTCATTTATTTTATTTAATTTTTTTTTTAATGTTTACTTTTGAAAGAGAAAGTGACAGTGTGCTATCAGGGGAGGCACAGAGAGAGAAGGAGACACAGAATCCAAAACAGGATCCAGGGTTCAAGATGTCAGCACAGAGCTCAACGCAGGGCTCAAACTCACAAACCCTGAGATCATGACCTAAGCCGAAGTTGGACACTTAACCGTCCAAAATAGTTTATTTAAACTATTTTAAATTTAGGTAAATGCTATACTCATTTTTTTCCAGAATGGTTTCCCTTTACTTGTACTTTAAGTCAAAGACAGGAGTTTGATAAAATTCTCAAGCTCCTTTAAGAATACAAGATGCTACTCCCTGCCTTCAAGGCCTCTCTGCATCTCACAGGCTTTCTTGCATTACTGTAATAGGACTTTTCCATGAGAAAGAAGCTAGTGCTAATTTAAGTTCTCTACATTGTCTTTACAAAGGAGGCCTATTGTGATACTTTACTGACTCAAGATCTTCTTGCACTAGTCCCCAAGGGCTCTCAATATCACTATTTTTGTCTCCTTATGAGGAAATCCAACATATTTAGTATCTCAAACTAAAAAAAGAAAACCATCTACAAACACATTTGCTTGAAAGAGTGTGGCCAATTTAGGTCCTTGGAGAAGACGGGAGGCCTAGAAAGCAGAACATACTTCATACTTCATACTTCAGAACAGTCTTCTCTGTGACAGAAGTCGTTCCTTTCTAGAAATGGCCCCTTTTCTGAATCCTGACTAGAAGCAATACCTGAGCAGAAGCAGGTTTCGGAACCTGGCTATGATATCTTTCCTTAAGCCCTTATTTTAGTAGATATGATGTGGAGGAGGGGGGAGTTCCTAGCTATTTTAGCTATCATCACAAGCCTCCTATTAAAACTAGAGCTTTGTTATTACTATACCTTTCTTCTGGTGTTTCATAAAAGAAAGAGAAAGAAAGAAAGAAAGAAAGAAAGAAAGAAAGAAAGAAAGAAAGAAAGAAAAGAAAAGAAAAGAAAAGAAAAGAAAAGAAAAGAAAAGAAAAGAAAAGAAAAAGAACTAAGTCCCTGTGGTATTTCTTATGTATTGAAGGTGTAACTTGCAGTTTGCCCAGCCCCACAGCTGGGAAAGGGCACAGGCATTTTACTTTATCAGAGCAAATATTCATCAGAAAACGCAAGTGAAAGTTGAAGCTGGGCCTTCCACTTTCAACCGTCAGCAAGTTCTCCACCCCACCTACACGGAGCTTTCACTGAAGGAGCTGGATGAGGCCCATCCTGCTCCTGCACACCCACCACCACAGTGTAACTTTTGTGCCATTACCTTTGGCACAGCTGCTTGAAATAACACTGTAGCTCTTCCAGTAAGAGTGAATGTGGACATATCTTGGCAGAACTGCACGAAGAGAGTGCAAGAGAGGTGGTGAGGTACCTCCAGCTAGGAAAAGCTAGACAATATTGCACCGGCAACCACCTCTGCCAGAGTGGCTGTGAAATACTTGGGGGGGAGTCACAGAAGTAGATATCGTAGGTCTCAGACAACTTTGCAGCATTTTGCTCTCAGCGTAGTAAAAACTGAAGCATGATGCTTAAAAATGAAACTTACAAACCAAGCAGAATTTTGCCAAACAGATAAAGTCAAATTATTTTTTTCCTCACAATAGTCCATCTTGTGATTTCATTAACAGAAGTGACGTGCTAGTTCAAATCAGATATTTTGCATCATTAAAACATCCACAAGCAAATTTGTCTCACTTAACAGTTGAGTAACCACGCTGAGAGTACAAGCTCAGGGGAACAGAAAGTGAAAATACGGTCCTAGCAGCATGATTTAAATTAATTAAACAAGCGTTAATACCTTCAAGCATTCGCACACTATGGCTTCAAATCTTTGGTGGGAAAAGCTATAATTTATATGTTCTACCATTTTAATATTTTCTATGTATTAGATATATACAGTAGCTGTGTTAGCTGATGCTCTAAACAAAAGATACAGTTGAAAACACATGCTATAATAATTAAAATGTTATGCTGACACTATCTTTCTTCTAGGATCTTGTAACATCTGTATTGACTGTGATAAGCATTGATTATCTGGAGTGATGTAAATATTTGGGGAGTTAATAACAATCAGGAGTTCAGTGCATGCTAAGACACCAAAGATAAATCACAGGAAATTCAGATCAAAGCAGGTTTGTGAATAAGCTTGTTTTTATAGTTAATGACTAACTATAAAGTGCATATACACATTTCTTTTCTCCAATGAAATGCACAAGGAAATGTCATAAAGAAACATCCCATCCTGTGTAGCATTTCTGTACATCTGTCGAATTTCCATATGTAGAGAGGAGGATGTCAACACACAGCACTACAAAGACTGAATTGATCCAATCCATCAAGTACTTAACATGCACTTTTAAAATCATTAAAAAGTTCTTTGAATTATTAAGACCTTTTTTCTAAAGAAAAAAAAGAAGCCCACAACTTATAAATCTTGCATTTCCTGAGAGGTTAATTTAAGGATGCTGGGGTCAGCAGTTATCCAGTTCTAGCAAAGATTCTGAAATTTCCCTTCATATACGGCCTGATACTGAGCCTTTTTTTTTTAAGAAAAAAAAATGCAGTTTCACCAGTTAGATATCTTACACTCATTATGAACCTTATTTTGAAGCGTGAGCACATGCTGAAGTCACTGAACTGAGACTCTTTTCAGTTTATCAAAATAGGTACAGAAATAACTGGTGGTCTATGACCTACTCCTTACATGGATACAGATAGATACACAGTAAACTTTTCAGAATATTAAGTAACCCTTAACTAAATCTAAAAGCCCATTATGATCTCCCTCCTCCCTTCTCTTTAGCCTCACCTATTGACATTGAACTTTCAAAGCTACTCACTTTCTCCTGCCCCCAACACTTTATCATAGCCCTCTGCCTAAAACACACTCCCTTTATTACCTGCTATTTAACTGTTCCTGGGTCCGTCATAACATAACTCAGTCTTCATATCCTCTAGAAACTCTTTCTTGATACACCCTACTCTGGGTCAAGTGCATTTTCAAGGTACTCCCACAGCACCCTGTACTTATCCCTACCAAAATATTTACCACATTGTACTGAAATGGCGATTTATCTTGTCCACCTCTCTAAAAGTCTATGTGCTATTTTGAATCAAGGGCCAAGTTTTATCATCTTTATATTCTCAGAGCATAGCATACAGCATCCACTCAATACACGATCAAGTGAATAAGAAAGTAAGTCAATGACACATTCATTCTCCTGATATAATGTGATTCTGAGAAAGACCCTACCAGAGGTGTCCCACATCCAGAATAGAATGAAGACTTATTCTAAGCAAGTTTCGGGGATCCAGAGTGTCTTTGACTGGTCTCAACCATTTGAGAAGATCTAGATCCTTTGAGATCTAAGAGCAAAGAAATCTAGAGAAGAAGCTAAGAGAAAAGCTAAAGTCAGTCAAGCTTTGCAAAGTAGAACAAAGCTAGTAGGTAATCAATATAATAACCAATATTTTTAAAATAACATAAGCTACTAAAATGCTCCCCAAACCTGGTTGATTCCTCTCCTGAGTATTTATTCCAGAGGCAGAAGATGGGAGGAAGTGATTGAGGAAAGGGTAGGAAACATGTCCACAGGACATATACTAAAAGATTTATAACAAATTTATTTTATTTTTTTAGTGTTTATTTATTTTTGAGAGAGAGGGACAGAGCACAAGCCGGGGGGGGGGGGGGGGGATGGGCAGAGAGAGAGGTAGACACAGAATCTGAAGCAGGCTCCACTGAGCTGTCAGCACCAAGCCCAATGCAGGGCTCAAACTCATGAACTGTGAGGTTCTAGCTGAGGTCGGACACTTAATTGAGTGAGCCACCCAGGCGCTCCTATAATACATTCATTTATGATAGCCAGGAATTGGAAACACCCCAGGTGTTCCTCAACAGAGGCATGGCTAACCATTTTGTGATATATTCATAGAATGAGATACTACTCATTAGTAAAACAAACAAACAAACAAACAAACAAACTACTGATACACCCAATAACATGTATAAATCTCAAAAACATGCTGAGTGAAAGAAGCCTTACACAAGAATCACATATTGTGTGATTCTCTTTCTATGAAGTTCTAAACAGGCAAAACTAATCTATAATGAAAAAAAATCAGAACAGCAAATGCTTATTCTGGAATGGGTCATGAGGAGACTTTCTAGAGTGATGGTAGTGTTCTGTATCTTACACAGACATAATCTGTGTGACCTATAGGTTGCACAGGTGTATATATTTGTTAAAATGTACCAAATGGTACACTTAGGATTTGTGTCTTTCACTATATGTAATTTCTACCTTAAAAATAATAAATAAACGAGTCCTAGTTCATGATATACCTGCTGAATGAAATGTGTAGGCATGAGGAATACGAACATTGTTAACTTACTTTGAAATGCATCAAAGATGAGATGACAGATGAATAAAGTGATGAATAGATGCAGAGACGCACAATAAAGCAAATATAGCAAAATGTTCATTGTAGACTCTAAGTAATAGGTATATGGCAATTCACTGTATAATTCTTTCAAATTTGCTACATTCAAAAAAATTCATAATGCAATATTGGAGGTGAAGTATATATTTTGAATCCCCCATCCCAGAGTTACTGGGGCAGAGGTATAAACTTGTCATTTATCTACATATTATTAAGCTGGCCAAATTGTTGTTCTGTTTTTTTTCACACAGCCATCAGTTGCAGGTCTATAGCATTAATATTTAGGATACTGAAATTTGACCCAATCTAATAATATTTTGAGAACCTACACCTCAACCTCAAATTTTCTCTTCCATTTATCGCAAATTGATGCCTAAAATTCCACCAACACAGATTCACTCCATGAGGGAAAAGTTAAAAAGCCAGTAAATCAGTAATTTACCCACAATGGCAAAATAATATAATAGAGCTTTCTCAACTGGCAGTTATCTGAGTATGTATTTTGCAGGCAGGTATGGCAGAGCAAGAATGGAAAAATCAAAAGGAATACGAGCACGTAAAAATGCCCAAGACAATCTTGCCTCCTCTCAGCTGTCCCTCAAACGTGCCATCTAGTGAAATGACCAAATGCAGCAAATCTCTGGGATATTGAAGAAAAGCTATTTTCCCCCTTTAGGCCTCAATTACTTCAACTGTGAAACAGAGACTATCTTTCCTAACTATAATCTATCATGGTTCCAAGACAGAGTTACCAAACGAAATACAGGATGCTTGGTTACATATGAATTTCAGATAAACAGTGAGTATTTTTTTTAATATAAGTATGTCCTTACTGGGGCGCCTGGGTGGCTCAGTCGGTTAAGTGTCCGACTTCGGCCCAGGTCATGCATGATCTCACGATCCGTGAGTTCGAGCCCCGCGTCGGGTCTCTGTGCTGACAGCTCAGAGCCTGGAGCCCGTTTCAGATTCTGTGTCTCCCTCTCTCTCTGCCCTTTCCCTGTTCATGCTCTGTCTCTCTCTGTCTCAAAAATAAATAAATGTTAAAAAAAAATTTTTGTTTTAAAGTATGTCCTTACTATTGTATTGCACATACCTATTCTTTTTTTTTTTTTTTTAAATTTTTTTTCAACGTTTTTATTTATTTTGGGGACAGAGAGAGACAGAGCAAGAACGTGGGAGGGGCAGAGAGAGAGGGAGACACAGAATCGGAAACAGGCTCCAGGCTCTGAGCCATCAGCCCAGAGCCTGACGCGGGGCTCGAACTCCCTGACTGCGAGATCGTGACCTGGCTGAAGTCGGACGCTCAACCGACTGCGCCACCCAGGCGCCCCTGCACATACCTATTCTTAAAAAAAAAAAAAAAAATCAAGATTTACTTGATGTTCACATTTAACCGGGCACTCAGCTTTATCATTGCTGTTTGTTTGTTTGCCTTTTGCTAAATTTGGCAACTCTCTTCCAAGGGAATGCAAACATTAAAGTTTTAGCTCAGAATCACTGCTATTTTGACTAAAACTGCCTATGACTGTGAAGCCAGAGACTCATTTGGAAAAGTATAATTATTATGTGTGCAAAGGATTTCAGTATATGATGCAGATGGCATGCTCAAGCCACAGGTATTCAGAGGAGGGATCCTGGTTTTCCTGAAAGCCAATGCTTGTACTTCAGAGGCCATAGTGTGTCCAGCCTAAAAGGAATAGTGGATGCAGACAGATACTAAAAGACATGCCCCAAGATCTGTGAATTGACGCAACAGTCTCCGTGTATAAAACTCAGCACAAGATTAGTAAGAATGAGGGAGAAATACTTCATTTGGATCAGTACATCAACTTGACACAAGTTGGAGAAGGACTGCTTTAACTGAGCCCAGCTCCAACCAAATGCCTTTATGCCAAGTCAATGCAGAATCAAGAAGATACTTCTTAGGTGTCTGAAGTTACAGGGCGTTCAAACAGCAGACATTAAATGACCACCCTGGAGTCTACAAGAGGTCACTGGGGCTAACTGAATACTCCATTGTTTTATTTTAAATCCCATGTGAAATGGTCACAGATAAAAAATGAGGTTTTCCTAAAATGCTGACTGAATCTGTTTTGTGAGAAACAGGGTGGGAAGCAGAAAGGCTGAAATCCCTCTGCCTGAGCATTCAGCTTCAGGGTGGGGAAGTTAACTATTTCATATTTAAAGGTTAGATTTAATTTCCTAAATCAGGTACCAAATTTGGAGGCCACTAGGGTAGGAGTCAGACCCAGAAATTGTCTTGTTTATTCTTGTTCATCCTCATAAACACAGACTATTGTGAAGGAAGTTTGAAAAGAGTTAAGTAATAAAAAGTTGCTGCCTGATAAATGTTGACCTTCAGAGTGTGCACTGGCAGTTTCTTCCAGGCTCCCTGTAACGTGCAACCCCTTTACATGGTGGGCAAGAATTTTGAGTCAGGAATGTGTGACGTATTGCATGGGCTTTTGAAACCTTGACACCAACTGAGGTCATGCCTAAAGAAACAAAAAAGTATTTACCTAAATTCAATCTGGTCTTCACATACACATGGATACAAATTATATTTCATATTTTCTGCAAACATTTTAAATTCATTTTCCATTTCTTTATAACACAATGCATTGTCTTATGCTAGTTTAATTTCTCAGCTATTGTTCATTCCACGCATTGAGTCCTCTACATATAAGCTTTTTTTTTTAAGACTATGCATTAACTTCTCTTTCTATAACCCCTGACCAGCTTTTTCTTTGCTTGTTGTAACAGTTTGTACTATACAGAGGCACCAGGATTAATTGTGTCTCCAGTCATTATCTTGTCCTTGTTTTTTTCAGACTTGTGGCCTCTGAAATTTTTCAAAACAGCTCAGGGCCTAAAAAGACATCTTCTTCACAATAGCATAAACTAATGCTTTGTAGACCCAACAATGGATGTTTATTGCACCTTACAAAACTACTTTAATTACTTTCAGATTACTGGTTTTATTCAAATAGATTCATTCTCAGCTAAGGACGCCTGTGGACATTTACAAAAAGTCTTTATAATGCAGTGTTTTATGAAGAATGATTACAATATTCTCCCCTGCTCATATAAAAAAAGAAAAAATAAAAGGAGATGGATTTGTAGTAAATAAAAAGAAAAGTTTAGGTATTAATGTAACAGGAAGGTTTTCACTGTATATAATATGAGTTGAAAGCCTGGCATCTTAAGACTTAATTTTGTCTCAGTGAGTCCTGGCCTTGTTCCCACACAGTAACTACATCGTCATAATCAGGTTAATACGTACCAGCTCACTGAGCTTAACCAAACCTCTAGTTTATGCTGACCCATTTATTTAGACATAATATAATATATATGTATTTCTTTACCCTTGGCATCCACTGAAAAGATGTTTCAATATATCTATTTCCACATTACTTGAGTATATATTCCACATTACCCCAAAACATAAGCAATTTGTCTCAAATTCTTAACTTATAAATAAAAACAATTTAGCTAATGTGTACTGAACACTTAGTCTGTCAGACACTATGCTAAGTGCTTCATTTGTATTGTGTCATTTAACCTTTACAACATCTCCATGAAGGATCTCTAATATCCTCACTCTACAGATACAGAAATGGAGTCAAAAGGAAGTTAAGTAACTTATTCAAAGTCCAAAGCAAGCAGCACAGTCAAAATTCAAACACAAGACTCCAAAGCCCATGATGCACCTATCTTTTAATTATACATGTATTTGATTATATATATTCGATTATGTTAATTATAACATACTCAATTTTCAGGTTGGCTAATACATAATTTTGTAACTGCAAGTTACGAAGACAAGGCTAAATGATATCTAACTTTCCTATGACTTTAATCGTATTTTAATATGCTAGCTAAAACGCCAGTGCCTGTACAATGAATTAAAATAAATTCCAACATAAGCTTAGCAGGTGTAAACCTGTGCTTGCCTTCAAAGCAACACTTGTATATACATAAGCCATGTGGCATAGCTTTTTCATGTAAGCAATAAAAATAACTGGGACACATGAAAACATTGCCCTCAGAGGAAAACCATTACAAAACATTATCTTCTCGCACTAACATTTCTACCTTTTAACAGGCGACAAGTCAACTGACATGGGAAACACTTCAGTTAAGTTAAAATGGTCAAACTGGTTTTGTCTAAACACAATCCACATAGTCCCCTTGTAAAGGTCTTATTATAAGTCATAAGGAATTTGAGACTCCTTTAATACATAAAAATATAAAGCTGCTCAAGTGTGTTGACAAATGGGTTTAACTCAGATATTTGGAATCACACCCAAAATTTTCTCTCTGCATTCTCCTCCTTGATGGAACTTTGATTCTAACATTAGGCTTTCTCATTTAGAATACTTTCATAGTTAGTCTGAGGCAAAATCATGAAGTCAAATTGCTTTGTGTTTGGTCTATGAGATATTGTGATTTATAAGAAACATGTATTTGGCCATTCAGATTTTTCATATATATTTGGTCTTCTCCACAGTTCCTGGCTCACAGCTCTTAAAATCCTTGGATTTACTAGGTGATAAAAGCCATAAAGACATCTTTTGTAATGTTAATGAGGTGACTTTTAGACTCTACCTAGGGATCAAAGATGCTTGCCAAGGGAATCAACCATGTCCTAGACCCATTCCCTGACCCCCAGGGAGAGAAGAGGGACAGAAGGTTGAATCAATCATCAATGGCCATTGGTTTAATCAATCATGCCTATATAACGACAGCTCCATAAAAATCCAAAAGGGGGCACCTGGGTGGCTCAGTCGGTTAAGCATCCAACTCTCAATTGTCACTCAGGTCATGATTTCATGGTTCATGAGACTGAACCCTGCATGAGGCTCCGTTCTGACAGCACAGAGCCTGCTTGGGATTCTCTCTCTCTCTCCCTCTCTCTCTCTGCCTCTTCCCCGCTCACGCACATGCTCACTCGCTCTCTCTCTCTCAACATAAATAAACTTTTAAAAAAATCCAAAAGGACTGGGGATCAGAGAGCTTCTGGGTTGGTGAACACAGGGAAATTTGAGAACACTGGCACACTCAGAGAGGTCATGGAAGCCCTGCCCCTTTCCCCATACCTAGCTATGTTATATCCTTTTATAATACACTAGTGATCTAGTAAGTAAAATGTTTTTCTGAGTTCTGAGACACTCTAGCAAATTAACCAAACCCAAAGAGGGGGTTGTAGGAACCTCCAATTTATATCCAGTTGGTCAAAAGTACAGGTGACAACCTAGGCTCTTGACTGGTGTCTGGATGGGGGGGGGGGGGGGCAGTCTTGAATGACTGAGCCCTTAACCTGCAGGATCTGATGCTATCTCTAGGAGATAGTGTCAGAACAGAATTGAATTCTAGGATACCCCACTGGTATAGGAGAATTGCTTGGAGACACAGTCTCCTCTCCATTGTTAAGAACTCCAGCTACCTTTTCTCTAAGCTTCTATCTTCCTTCCGCACTTCTTTCACAACCCGCTGTCCTGGGTTCTTTCACCCTCTCATTTCATTGGTAGAGAAAAGCAACAAGACTGCTAGTCTAAGATGATGCATCCTTTGGGGCAGAATTCGAGGCACCAAGGCTCTGAACAGGGAGGCATTTGGGATTAAGATCAAAAGAGGTTCAAAAGCATGAAACTCTTATATTCATGCTAGCATCAGTCTATAGATAAGTAACTTGAGACAATACCTCCCTCCCTCCCATAAAGTTATGGAAGAGGAAAAAAACAAAAAAGCAAAAAATTAAAAAATTTTGCCTTCAATATTTGAAATAGAAATCAGAGTCGAGGGAATCTACAGAAAGTATAAATAGTCCTTAGTCGTCCTTCATTCTAAAGTAAGAAACCCACCAAAAGTAAAAGCAAAATTAACGAATCCCAATGCAATGTTTAGCAGCCTTAAAGAAGGCACCAAGAGAACGAGATGTCTCACTGGGTGTAGCTCAGATTCCTATCGTGAATTTCTAAGACAGAGAAGTGAAGTGCCCCAGTGAAGGCACTTTCATTGCACAGTGATTAGTAAAAAGCTTTCAAGCGTAAAGGATAAAATAAGAATTTAATTGAGAAAAGAAATTATAAATTCCAACTGGAAAAGAAGAGCTTTTCCATGCATTTTATAAAATAATGATAATGAGTAACAAATTGCATTGATATTTAGATTCCATAGGATACATCTCCAGACCTACACATTCCATATATACTCTCCTAAACTGATCTGCTTAAGAGCAAGTCACAGTCAGGGCATCACACCTATTCTCCTTTTGCACCTTCCTTGCACAATTGCCCTTTACCCTCTTTACAAAAGAAAGGAATACTTCTTGTCCTTTCTGATTCTTATTATGGTACATTGTCCCTAAAGTATGAGTTCTTTGAGGTGGCAAAGGGACATGAAATATTCATGTCTTATAAGCCTCTGTTAACTGAGACATGAGTCTGCTTCTCAGCTGTGTATTTTGCATGATTTCAAGGTGGCAAAAAGTTTCGCATTGACCTTTGACAGCTCAGCACTACATCCTGGGTAGAAGTAACACATGTCAAAGGTAACTGGTAGTTCTATTTCCTTGGCGGTGTATTGAATCTCATAAAAGAAATGTTTTCATTACTTTTCCAAATGAATATTGGGTAGCATAGAGCGATATTCATTTCTTCTCCTTGGAAATGTCTCCAACTTGTCCTCAACCATTTCTCTGATTATGTATTTACTCTTCCAATACATTTATTTAATTTAAATTAACTCAACAGGAAGATGTTGGGAATCCAAATGTTACAATTGCTCTTAAAATATAATCACTAGTGGAACTTTTTTAAGCACTGCACTTTCTAATAGCCCAATTACTTACCTTCCTTTAATGTTAGTTTTTATTGAATCTGGTCTCAACTAGCACATGTGATATTTATTTATAAGATACATGAGCTAATTGAAGGGGAAAAACAGCCATGTCCATCATCTGAAGAGATAGTATCTCAATAAAATTTTACTTTTGATATTTAGTATTTACCAAAATGTGAGATGTATTTATGTTATTGTTTTAATCAGGCATGCACTAATAATAGTGTAATATTTCAACCCAAAAGATGTTTTTAATAACATTTTCAAACTTCAAGCTACTTATTGTAAGTTTTTTTCATTCAGTTAAAAATAATAATAAACTCGGGGCACCTGGGTGGCTCAGTCAGTTAAGGCTCTGACTTCAGCTCAGGTCATGATCTTGCACTCTGTGAGTTTGAGCCCCACGTCTGGCTCTGTGCTGACAGCTCAAAGCCTGGAACCTGCTTTGCATTCTATGTCTCCTTCTCTCTCTTCCCCCCTGCCTCTCAGGCTCTGTCTCTGTCTCTGTTTCTGTCTCTCTCTCTCTCTCAAAAACAAATAAACATTAAAAATTTTTTTTTAAAATAATAAACTCATTCATGTTAATATAAATTTCATGTTTTATGAAAAACAGCTACACTTTCAAAAAACAAGTTAGTAAGAAGAATGATGCTATTTTACATTTTTGCAAGTATCTTTATTTTTTTTAAGAAGGGAGAGATGGGCAGAGACAGAAGGAGAGCAAGAATCCTGAGTAGGCTCCACACTGTCAGAGCAGAGCCCGATGCGGGGCTCGAACCCACAAACTGTGAGATCATGACCTGAGCAGAAATCAGGAGTCAGCTGCTTAACCAACTGAGCCACCCAGGTGCCCCTTTCCAAGTATCTTTAACATCTGGCTTAGAAGACAACCACATTCTCATACCTGCTTCTGCATTTAACCTATCTGATAATCCATTCGGTTAAAGTATATGAAGAAAATCTAGTCTCTCAAAGATAGGTAACTGGAAAAGGTAAGAGTGTTTTAATTAATCTTTTACCATTGTAGATACCCTTTTTTGACGATGCACTAAAAGTCAACAAGTGGTAGTTCCTTAAAGGTTAGTTGCACTGTGAATCTGAAAGCATATCAGGAAAGTTGTCATGTTCTGTTACATTAAAATCCATTGACCTATCTTCTGCTTTGAATGGATATTTTTCCTGTGCATGATTTTGAACATTCTATACTGGTTATTCAGAAAATATGCATTCACTGAGTTAAAGAGATTTTCCAGGTGTTGACACATTTCATTATGCAATATCAAAAATTCACGTTAGCCATCACCACTGGTCTCATGAGAAAAGTCTTGACATTTGGGGAGGCTGCCATGTTCCCAGCAGCAAATACAAATTTTCCAAACTTTAAGTTTTGCCTGAAAGCCTTACGTGTATCTCTGGCCACAAATACTATCAGTTGTTTTTCTTGACACAACAGACTCACTTGGTTCATTTTTGAGAAAAAAAAAATGTCTAACAAACATCTAAGTCTGAAGAATCAAGACAAATCATAGTTTGTCAACAGTTCTTTCAAGTAAAATGTGGTTCCATGAGAAAAAAAAAAAAGTAACTAGTTCAGTTATCAACCAAAACAATTGCAAAATGCTTTTGCTTGAAATAACTATGTGTATTCCCACACTGGCACACAGAATATCAAAAAGATGTATATTCAAGGGTCAAGAATAAATAAAATTAAAGAATATTCTTAAGTGCAACTGGCATTTTCTTCACCATGATTGTATGGGAAGGAGATACACACTCACCAATAACTCATAGGGTTGAGTGCCTATCTTGATCCACGCTAAAGTGCCAGCAGTTATATCCACCATATGCTTTTGCATACAGGCCAAGCCAGTGGGAAAAGGCAAATAACCACTTCTCATTATGAAAATATCACTGACCTGGCAGATAACCTGAAACGGCCTTCAGAATTCCATTGTCCATCAGCAACATAGCAGGACCATGGGGCTAAGCTTTTCTGACTCCATTGGATACATTTAGAAATTAATCTAGCAACTTACTTTAAAATTTTAAACATTTGCAATTCATCAGAAATTACTACTATTCTACTTTATTCATTAATGCAAAACAAAATTGTAGATGTCAACTTAGTTTTTCAAAGCAGAGTACTTACTTCTTCAAAGATCTTTTAGGGAAAATATGAGTCAAAATTTTTGAAATTCATTCCTAAACCCAGATAAGCAGAAGAAAAAAAAAGATGATAGGAAATGGAGCCGCATTCACTGTGCTTTTATCTGGATTTTATCTTCATGATAGTTTTCCATCAAAAAAGTTCATTAGAGGATTCAGAAATATTAAAGTATCTTTGTCTTCAACTCTCCACAAATTCCCATTTTCTTAAATTTAAAAATAGCATATGAAAATTATTTAAAGCAATAATAGATCCTATAACCCTACTGCCTTCATGTAACTCTGTATTTATACATTATTCACAATAAGCACCTACAATTTATTTAAATGAAATTGTGGTGTACAGAACCATTCCATAATGTAGAAATTTAAAAAAAAGGGGGGGGAAGTATAAAGAAAATAATGATACCATGAAAAATACACTGTTGACACTTTATTTCTACCAGTCTTTTCTTTATGTGTACACATATTTTACATAGACATACACACCAACTCACAGTTAGCATCATTTTATGCCTGTTTAAGCTTCCTTCCTTTTCTTGAACTTTATAGGCATTTTTCCATCTGTTTAAATACAGTTTGAAAACATAATTATTAATGACTGAGTAATATTCCATTGTGTATGCTCTAAAATTTATTATTTTCTCTCATCTCCAATTTTCTTGGTATTATATATCAGGCCACATAAATCTTTGTATACATGTATGAATATGTCTCTAGGACAATACCTTACTTACCAGGGGAATTAGTCAAAAGGTCAGAACTATTTTCATGCCATGTTCCTACCAGGAAGATTATACCAACCACCAGCATTATAATAGCTTATTTCTCCAAATGCCTGCTAACATCAAATACCACTTTGTCCCTCATATTTCCTAAACTAATAAGTAGGAAAAGTTTGTGATTAAATTTATACTTCTTTGTGCTGAATATTTTTCCTTAATTTACTTTCTGGTAAATATTTTCTACTGTGTCTTGCCTAACCTTATCTTTTGCCCATTTTCTCTTCTCATTTCAGGGGTCTAGTGTTTTTGCTAATCCATTTTTATGAAGTCTTTTTATGTTTAATATAGTAGCCCTTGGTCTCTCAAGCACCAGTGATACATGATTTCTTAATATTTTTATTGTTGGGTTTTTTTTTTTTTGAGAAAGAGAGAGAGAGAGAGAGAGAGAGAGTGAGCACAAAGTGGGGGAGGGATAGAGAGAGAAGGAGAGAGACTTTTAAGCGGGCTCCATGCCCAGCACATAGTTGGACACAGGCATTGATGTTACAACTATTACATCATGACCTGAGTCTAAATCAAGAGTCAGATGCTTAACTGACTGAACCACTCAGGTGCCCCTGATTTCCTAATTTTTTATTTGTCTTATAAGTTTATACTTTCAAGAATGATGTATTTTTATTTTTAAGTAAAATATAGCCATTTTTACTCAGTATTTATCTTAATATTTTAATTTTTAAAAATATCTCCCCTAAGAATCACTCCTAAGAATGTAGAGAACTTACTTTGGTTACAGGTAAGAGGTGATATGTAACTTTATGTATGGCAAATTTTTAAACAATTCTCTCAGCATTGTTAATGAACTTTCCTTTCTTCACCAACTTATACTATCTCTTGTGTTATATGCAAAATCCTTTCATACACTAGGATCTATTTCTGAGTTATTTGGGCCTACTAGTCAGTCTGGTGATTCTTGTACCAAAACCACATTCTTTTTATTATTTAGGAGGAAATGTTCTTCCTCACATGCCTTTTTTTCAAATTTTCATAAATATTCTTTTTTCTTTCATTGAAATCTGGACTCATTTAACCAAGTTAGAAAAAAAACTGGAATTTGAAATGTAGCTGAAATCAATCTAAAAGTAATTTAAAAATAAACACCTTTGTAATATTCAGTCTTCTTATCCAAGAAAAGGGTAATGTTCCCATGTATTTGTTTTACTTTATATTCCTCTGGAAAGCTGTACTCTTCATATACATCCTACATTTCTTATTAAATTTATTAAGTATTTTAATTGTTTATTCATCATATTTCTAGCTTGTTATACAAGTTTATAGGGAAGATATTTTATTCATCATATTTCTAGCTTGTTATACAAGTTTATAGAAAAATTATCGGTTTTGATAATGAGCTAAGTAGCCACTTTACCAAATGGTTTTTCCTAATGGTTTTTTCAGTTGATATATTTGGAGGGACCATAAAAATAATCTGAAAGTAAGCATATTTTTTCTTCTTCTTTAATACCCTGTAATTCTTAATAATTTCTTGCTTCATGCTTACTTTTAAAAATTTTTTTAATGTTTATTTGTTTTTGAGAAAGACAGAGACAGCACAAGCAGGGGAGGGGCAGAAAGAGGGAAACACAGAATCCAAAGCAGGCTGCAGGCTCTGAGCTGTCAGCACAGAGCCCAACACGGGGCTCCAACTCATGAGTCATGAGATCATGACCTGAGTCAAAGTCAGAAGCTCAACCAGCTGAGCCACCCACGTGCCCTTGCTTCATGCTTACTGAAACAGCTAGAATTTCTAGGATAATGTTAAATAATAATAATGATTACCATCCATCTTTGTTCTCAAATTTAGTAAAAATAGTTCTAATGTCTCTATTTAGTACATTGTTGGTTATAGATATTTTATTTTAATCAAGCTAAAGAATATTTCTGGTAATAGTTTATCATTATAAAGAATCAATATAGAATGTTATTAATACTACCTTAGCATCTTTTGTGATGATTTTTTTCATATATTGATAATACACACAAATAGACTCCCTGATAATAAATAAAAACTCTCTTTGCTGTAAATTAGTTGTTGTTCTTATGCTCGTGTAACTTTGAAGTTTTGTTTGTATATACACTCAAAAATAAAATCTGCAAAATGAATTGTCATTTTCCTTTTTTGTGTCCTCTTTGAAAAGTTTTATATCATGGTCATACTTTTAAAATGTAAACTTTCCATAATGTTCCAAGCAGAGTTCTTTGAGAAAAAAAAAAAAAGCCACTAGAAAAAACATTAGCCCTACAACCTTGTTTATTCAAAATAGTAATAATATTTTAAATTTCTCTCAGTTTATTAATCTATTCAAGCCTTTTCCCCCATGATTACATTTTCATAATTTGTAAGAATATATCTGCTAGTCATTACTTTTTCTCATTTATACTTATATTTAATATTGTTTTCCCTTTTTTTAAAATACAAGTCAGAATTTTCTCAATGTTTTTGCAAATAACCAACCCTTAAACTAAGTTATCAAATCTCTGCTTTCCTGTTTCTGACTTGTTATTATACCTATGCTTTTGTTATGGCTTTCTCCTATTTTCCTAAGGTTTGTTTTATTATTTGTGTTCTAATATTTTATGTTGAATGTATGTTGATGTGTTTTCATTATTTCTTTTTATTTTTAAATCATTTAATCTCTCAATATATGAGTATCATTTTGTGGCAAAAAAAAATCCACTGATGATGACAAATATTTTTTCATGTTTTCTAAATAGCTATTGTGGTTTGACTTCCTTTTTTGCCAAATAAGCATTTAGGAGAATGTATGTAAAATATCCCAGGGGATACTCAACAATGATGACTATATTTTTCAAATTTTCTTTTTTCCAATTTGTGTTATAGCTACCTGATTTATACAAAACTAAGAAAAGTAATGTCTCCAACGATATTTTGTTTCTTATATTTAATTATTCTTTTATGTGGACCTAAAAATGTATAGTGCTTGTGAATCCTATATTTTATGAACAAGTACTAACCTTCTTCGTCCATTTCTGTTCTATTTGTGTTGCATTTTAATAAATCCAAAGTTATCACTAACATCTATTTCTTTTTATAATGAATTTTTTTCATTTTCATCATTTAATAATTGAAACCTTTGTGGAAATTATAAGTAATATATTCTTGGATGTTTTTGAACTTATCTGAGATATTTTGTCTATTAATTTGAATTTTAACTCATCTATTTTTGATTCCTATAACATTTACTTTTGCTTCTCTCTGTATCCTTCCAACTTCTTTTCCAAACATGCCATGTGATTTGTGCTTTGTTCTATCAGCCATGCCGTCCTCACGTAAGATTTTGATGAGCTCTCAGAACCAGACTGGTTTCTTCCCACTCATCTCCACCTCTTCCGGTCCCCAGATTACTGCCACAAAATAACTGTTACATTTTGTATCTTTTCTTTTTAAAGTTGTGTTTGGATTGGAATTGAACTTTTTCCCAAATGCCATAAATTTATTCTAAATTCTGTACCTAAATGTTTTTTATATTCACTGCCATTTCTTTTACAGCACAAAGTCTCCATCCTTGAACTCTTCATTCTGCTCCATCTACCTGGTGACAGATGTAAGCATTTTTTTTTTCAAAATAGTAAAAAGAATATAATTTGGAACACTTGAACATGAATTATGTGTCTGGGTATAACATTTTGAAGTCAGTGTCTTTTTCCCTCAAAATTTTCCCATGTAAATTAATGGTAATTGCTTCTTAGATTTATGCCATTTTCAGGTTAGACAGGTTTCATGGAACACTATGCTTTCAGACAGCAGGGAAATCTATACATATATAAATGTGCGCGCGCACACACACACACACACATATACACACAAAGTTTTTGCTACCTACAGGTGTATATTATACTGGCTGTAATTATTTATTTTTTTAAACAAATAATAAAACTTTAGTAGTGAGATAAACAATTTCCATATTTTATTAACTACTTGTAATTACTGTTCTTCTCAAATTTATTTGATAAATATTCTACCATAAACTGCTTTGTGGCTAATAATTTCCAATTCAAATGTCTCATGGCCCTGGGCAATTCCCTTAAGGTCCCCAAATAGATAACTTCTATTTACTTTTTGTTCTCTGTAGTACTTACACAATACCACAATACCTTGCACATACAAGTAACAAATATCTGTTATTTAGTTGTTAATTTAAAATGAAATAGACATGATTAAGGAAAAATCTTTTATAGAGTCAACTATTTACATCTGTAGCTGAAACAAAATAAAAATTAAGTAATTTCAGAAATTTGGGGCTTTTGTTAAGCACACCTAAACAATATCCTAAATAATCCTACAAGTAAAACCATTTATCACTTTGAATTTTACTTTTATTATAAAACAACAAATTATTTATAGTATAGCCCATCAAAATTCTCAATCAGAACAATTATTTCATCATATCTTCTGGCACTGAAGTAGGTGAGATCAAAGCATGAGCTCAAGAGATTTTCTTTTCCCCATGTATTTTTATCATAGTACGTTTAGCAATTCCATACTTTAACCTGTTCAATTGGTGAGAAGTGGTTTTTGTTTGGTTGGTTGGTTTTGGTGTTTTTTGTTTGTTTGTTTGCAGGAAAATCACACTACATTTGGTTCCTAGTATGTCAAGGGTTTAGAAAATTTTCACTTCTGAAGATGAGCTCTCTTTTGTGGTTTGGACTGAATTTATGAGTTCTGAAGATCTGTTTAACCAGAAGCTCAGGCATGGTTTACCTAAGCTGAGAAAGCACACCTCCTTCAAAATAGAACACAGAAGGATATGTTCTAAATTCTACATAAGCCTGTAAAATATACTGATGTGGGTGTTAAAAATTTAACAGGAAAGGTTATGAGCGACTAGAAAATCCCCCACTAGCCTAAAGCATGTAAGAAATTCACTTAAGACTCAGAAGACTTAATTTCCCATCTTTTACTGAGTTTTAATTTTTATCCGCACCAGTTTTATTTAAAAGAGAGGATTTTCCTCCAATAGGTCAACACTATTATCTATCAAAAAGAACATATTCTTTGTTCTTTTCACAGAATCCAAAATCTAGCAAAATAAATAAAAGATAAAATATACAATACTATTTCAATATCATCCCCCTCTTCTATGGAGTTGCCTGTATAAGCAAGTAATTAATAAATACATTCAAGATTCTATAAGTATTAAACTACGAAAAATTTTATTAACACTCAATTATCCAGTCACCAAAAGCAGCTGAATTTTCATGATGCTAGATAATACTTGTTCTATATTTCATCCCTAATGTTCAACTGTTTCAAAGTTGTAATTACTTTTAATCTGGTAGTATTTCCAGGGGGAAAAAAGATTTAGAAAGCAATACTGAATGCTGCGGTGTAAATCATGACATGAAGTTTCTATTCATGGGAAACCTGTTGCAAAAAAATAAAAATAAAAATAAAAAGCAGATAATAACATATTGTCCCTTGTTCAGACATGTGAAAAAACAAATAACTGATAGATTCATTTTTTTGGTTTGAGATGAAAGGCACTATGCAAATAGAACACTAATTTCTATATCCTTGGGACTATTTTGTTGAATATAAGAATCACTAAATATCTGTCTCAATTATTTTTCTTCTCATTTCTTTCCATGTTTCATTCTCTAAAAATTATGTACAACAATGATTAGCAAAGGAAAACAAAAAAAGACTAGAAGGAAATTCACCAAGATATTAACAGACAGTGCTACCAGATAATTAGAGTATGGGTAATTTTGTTTTTCTTGATTTTCCCAAATTTGAAATGATGAATGTGTCTTCTTTTACAATCAAAAGAAGCTGTTTTAAATTATATTGTTTTCTTTCTGCTTCAGTGAGCACAGTAACAAACTGTCCCATGTAATAGAAATACTGCTAGTTTAACTTTTCACCATCTCATCCTGTTGACATTCCATTCCCAACCTTCCAGGATCCTCAGGCTGGCTTCTAGGGTCCTTAAATAAGCATTTGGTCCATCTCACTGAGCACTCCAAACAATGATAAGACCAAGGCTGCATAAAGGTGGAAAATCTAAGAAACACCATTGGTCAGGATCACTGCTTGGAGCCTTCAGAACCACCAACAAAATTCAGTGCAACAAGGACTTCCTAGAAACATGTCCCTCCCCTGGGATGTCTGCAGAAGGCTTCCTTCCTATATAAATTTGCCAGAGTCCTCAACTTGCCCTTCAGGGCAGAAACATTAAATCAATATTCAATTACTTATGACTTTCAATTTTTAATTAACATGTGTTTCAACTGGATGGTTGAATGGTCCTTTGTACTTTGAGAAGTCATTATCAGGGGTGTTATTTTCAGCTCCTTTAAAGATATGTACTTAATTATTTATTAAGTGTATGGTTTACATTGTGTCAGACCTCCAGACACCCAGTGGGAGAGATTATTAAGCAGATTAGAACCAATATCTAAAATTTGCGCACAGTCACTTTAACTAAACTATAGCCAGGTAGGAATAAATATATTTAACCATATATAGGAAGAGTTGGCTAGAAATCATATACTACCTACCACACACACACACACACACACACACACACACACACACACACACACCCTATATCCTGAAACTGTCATTTGCATGTAGATCTGCAAAGCCACATCTTCAAAAAAGAAAGTAGGATTTTGGGGAGACTAAATTCTTAACTTTTTAAAAACAGCTGAACACTTTTAACATACCAAAAATGCAATTTTTAAGTAACCTGACAAAATAACTACATATAGAGAAAAAACCATGATTAACTATTTTCACCTCTAAACCTAAGAAGGAAAAGGAGTATCACCAGTACTGGCAAAACAACTACCATTTAATAAGCAGATTGCTCTGTGCCAAACATCCTGCTAAGAACCTCTATAAATGTTATCTTAGTTCACTGTCACAAATGCCCAGTAAGGTAGATGTCATCATCTCTAATCTAAGGACAGGGGAACTAGGTCTCAGAAAAAATATCACGCCCTAGATCATCCAGGTGGTGAGTGGTAGAGTGGGAATTCAAGTCCAGCTGTGCTATAATCCAAAACCAATGCTGTTTCTAAGGTCTGACTACCTCTTTGGACCAGTTACGGATTTAGGATTACAAATACAAGTGGGATTCTTTTTCCTAATCCCATTGCAGCACAAATTTTAAAAATATTCATGTATGTCCAACATTTATCATAACAAAATACGTTAAATGAGTGGCATAATTATGTCCATACAGACAAGATGTCCATACAGATGGAAGGCTCCAGTTTCCCTTCATTTTTATATTACACAAAGACATCTACATGAGGAACAAGGTCTCACCACATCCACGCCAAAGGAATTCTTAATGTCTTAGCTCGTGTTAACACTTTCTATCATTTGAAAATGGCTTTTGTAATTGCCAAAATGTCTGCACGCATTTGCTTCTAAATCACAGAAAGATTGTGAAGGAAGTTAAATAGAAAATTAAGAAAGAGGCAAAACACAACAGCCTTTATACTGTCGACCTTGATTCAGAACAAATGATTTAGCTGTAAGCCAGCATTATCCCAGCCCTACTTCCAGCACAGATTTTCTTTGTTTAATGCACTCTGCTCAGCTCTAACAAAGGGAAATGGGTAGGAAGATAATTAGATCTTCTTTTAAAAATGACCTAGCAATAGCATCTTTAAAACCACCTGCATCTTTACAGCAAATGAAATAATACATAAATATAAATGTTTCATGCTGCTATCAAACATTGATAATAAAGGTTTTAATATTTATTGTTACCTTTGGCCAAAGCCCGAGTTCACTCTTTAGTAGGAGAGGCACAGAGAGGTAAGGATCGCCTTTGGGTACTACTGATTGGGATGGTGTCCGCATTAGAATATCCCTGTGGAAAAGGGGGCTTGGGCATGGCATCCTTAATCTTCTTAACATTCTCTTCTCTGCATTCATCTGTAATCAGCTTTCTCTCAAATTCTAATAGGTTCTTCTTCTTTTTTAATATAAGGCTCTGTACTTCCTTACAATCGGGCATATTTAAATGATCCTAGATCCTTCTGTAGTCCACAGAGGGGGTTTTCCTGGATGTGCCCTAGAGATTTCATTGTCCCAACATTAGTAATGACCCCAGGCAAAATGTTTTTCTGTGAACATCAAAGTATTTTGAGCAGTTACTCAAATACCTCATGAATGTGGAGTTCAAGTTTTATTATCCACACCTCTCTTCAGCTGCTGATAATTGAAGCAAGGTGGGTCAGGGAAGTCTTAGCAAAATTCAGCCAAATGCAGGATGCACACGGTAAGACCTCACAGTTAGTGCCATGGCTTGTACTTTGTGCCAGGCACCGTTCTGAATGCTTTGCAAGCATTAACTTGCTTAGTCCCCACAGCAACCTTATGAGGTAGGTACAAGTTATTATGCCCATTTTAGAGATGGTAAAACTGAGGCACAGAGTCATTATAAAACGTGCTCAAAGGTCACATGATTAGTAAATGGAGGAGCTGAAGCTTGAACCCAGACAAACAGGCTCCAGAACCAGAGCTCAAGCAATACACTGTGCCATGTTGGCCCTGAGGTGAAACCAGAACAAAAAGGGAGCTTCTCATCTCCCTTACCCCTCAGGAGAACCCACTGCCATCTCATTACCACAACCCTTTATCTTTCGCTTGTGACAGAACAGCAGTGCAGAACACCAGCTTGCAGCTGACCGCACCTGTCCCTGCAGACTCCTTCTGCCCTAAATGCAAGTCATCGCAGTGGACTCAGAACAGCTCACTTCACGTTCCTATCTGGGGCAGATGAATGGGACTCCCTGCTTCCTCTTGAGGCCTTCCTGGTCATTCACGCTCTTTTCAAGAGTCTTTTCTATTAAAACTCTGTTTACAAGCAACAATTACCATCCAATGTCCTCTTCATCCCAGGGAGGAAGGAGTCCTTCCTTCCTGCTCTTCTCTGCCAATCCAGCTTCCTCCATTGTCTCTCTTCTGTAGGTCAGTTCAGACAGCTTTGAGTCTCCTATCATATCACTTTTTGTCTCATATTAGAATTATTCAGCCTCACACCCTATTTCTCCTACTAAGTGGTAAACAGGGAAGAAACATCTTTTTTTCTTCTTTGTCTTCCCCACAGCACCTTCATTTTGTTACTTGGGTACTATCCCTTCTTTCCCACACTCAATAACAACCAAAAAAAGAAAAGGACATGCATTCCAGCAACGAACCAGGAACTATATTTCCAAACATATTTTGCACTACAAAATTCAACTTTTTGAAATATTGCCTCAATTTATTTTCAAAAAATATTTTCCTTTAAAGTAATGCTTATTGTTCTTTGACACTGGTGGAATTGCAAAGGATGATGTAGTGTCATGATATCTTCCGTTATACCCTGATGGCATTTGATTTACAGACACTATAACGGTAGAAAAAATATCTGTCACAGTGACATCGATCGGTGTTTTGACTGTCTGAGGTTAAGCCTTAGAGAGGTACCGTCAAGAGGGAAAATGTAGGGAAACTCCTCCTTGCTCCCAACAGAGAATGTGTTTGATAGCCTCTAGCCTGGGAGCCATTTCCAGACAGAGATTTATAAATAAAAACGGAATGTGGCATTAATGAAATCATGTTCCTTAAGGTCTCATCAGACATCCAACCAGCACCATGACTGATCAACTTAGTTAAATATCAGGGGCTTTATTTCCCAACCTCCTCCCCTAATGAATTAGAAAGCTATTAACTCATTGACAGATCAAGTTATTCAAAACAACTGAAGCAACCGTATGTAGACAATCTCAGTTATTCAGGAGTTTCCAGTTTTGTGACTTGTTTTGTCTTCAAACGTCTTGTTTCACTATCCACTAGATACTAAAATCTCTTTCTTTGCACATTGATGAGACCAACAAGGAAAAGGAAGAAAATTCAATTTAGCCAAAAGTTATTATATCAAGAGACTGTCAAGAGGTCGAAGAGACCTTAGAAATTATTTAGTACACCACCTAATTTTGAAAATGAAGAAAGTAAATGTTGGAGTAAAAAAAAGACTTTCCAAAAAACACGTATCTCATTAGTGATAAAAACTGATTAAGAATTCTAGAAACCAGCCTCCACAAACAGGATTTACTTTCAGACATAAAATGGGACTTAGTAGAAGCTCTTAACAATTACTGTTGAAAATTTTTAAAAATACAAAATGAGGACTGACGATCTTATTTTTCTACGTGACTCTGAAGTTACCTATGGACAGTCCTCATTTTCTATTTTTAAAAATGGCAATAACATAACTTTTCTGGACTCACATAAGCCAGTGGTTTTCCCTCTTCTTTCTCTATTTCTCTTTTGAGCCTAGAAATTATGTATTGAAATAAAATGGCCTATAAATAATATTGTCTTTTTTAGTTATTTTTTTAAGTTTTTAAATTTATTTTGACAGAGAGACATAGAGCATGCATAAGCAGGGGAGAGGCAGAGAGGGAGAGAGAGAATCCCAAGCAGGCTCTGCACTAACAGCACAGAGTCAGACATGGGGCTCGATCTCATGAACAATCAGACCATGACCTGAGCCAAAGTCAAGAGTTGGACACATAACCAACTGAGTCACCCAGGTGCCCCTAAATAATATTTTCTTAATTCCTTACAGTCTCCCCCTTCACCTTGATATATCAATGGGAGGAATCTTAAAGTAACAAAGGAAGGATATAAAGGGTCAAGAAACACAGACCCACCCTAGTACCTGCAGAATGTACAATTCCAGAATCTTCTCTTCTCTGGCCAGGAAATGGATTCTGACTACATGAGTATTCATGCATTCAATGCCTTATCTTTGCAACCACTAGGACTGCCTAGCCATACTTCTTTCCCATGGGCTTCACCAGCCTATGACCACCTGTGGATGGACAACACTTTGAGGTCCTTGACACAGACAAAACAATCCACTGAGCCGCTGATTTTGTCACTTTTAAAACTGTATGGCATTTTTTAGACACACAGCAAGAATTTTAATTTCCCATTCTCTTTTCCCTGTAGGCACTAGAATAGAGTTGTAGAATGTTTCAAGCAGATGTGTGGAGGAGCTAAATAAATGTGTAATAAGAAATGATCATCCAAGTAAATAGGATTTGCCTCATTTATCTCCCTTAATATGAAGATCTCTCTTTTAATCACATCTAAAGTTACTCAGAGGTTTTCTTAAAGATATATTGGATTACATGGTTCCCTTATTGGCCAATCAACACTGCATGGGTTGAGTGAGGGACCTCACCTTTCCCTTTCCCCCTTCTCCCTTGGGATTGCATCAAAGAGGCCACCCTGAAGTTTCCGGGCTATGCCTCAGTGACCTGAAACTCATCTATCACTGATCACCATCAACATCTGTTATCCACCCTGCTCAAGATATCTTTTCTCCACTGGTGCTTGCACTCTGGTAGACAAGTTTCTTATACATAAAAATATGAATAGCATAAAATATATTAACTAATTTCACAACCTCACTGTCTTTGATCCACATTTTAAAAGAGTTTACTAATAGTACCATAACATTGTAATATAGAGGGAGGTTTTTTATTTTTTTTTTGCTTTAGACAGGATATAACAGCTATTTGTTTTTATTTATCTCCCAATTTTTTTCATTTCTTGAAGGCAACCATTCTGTTTTACTGTAAATCTGCTAAAAATTCAAATGTGTTTAAAGTACATGTATTTTTGGATTTCAGAGAACAAATTTAAAAGTTATTGCATTTCCACTGTTTTAATTACATTATAATTCTCCTTCTTTGTAAGAATGCACTTTTTGATACATTTCAAGGAATTTTAACTTTAAAAATGGCTAAAAGTATTTCAACATAAAGACATACTTTCTAACTCAAAGCTGGATTGTTTTCCTTGAGTTAATAGAAAGAAGTTCCTTATGGATATTTAATAGTTGCCTTGTTTTTATTCATTAAAAAACTTTTACATTTTAACAAAAGAAGAGAAGGCCACTAAAATCTTCTATGTAAATTTCTGAATGGAAATTTGAGACTTTTTTCTCAAATTTTCTCAATAAAGTATTCTCAAAATATTTTAATGTTTAGAATATTTTTAACTTGCAGTGTAAAATTTTTTTCCCAGAATCAAGATGTTAACTAAAACATACTATTTAATTATCTATGGCACTAAAATACAGTTTCTTTAGAATTAATTCCTAGAGAGCTAAGAAATTTCTTTCCCATCCCCACTGAAGAATAGTTCCATTCAAAACTTTTACAAACATAGCCTGAATATAAATATAACCTTTAAGATAATATGAGTAGTAAAAAAGATAAAAGTCATATGAAGTATCCAGTTTTTCAATCAATATATTGAAGCTATAGGATGTTTACACACTGCTATTCACTTCAGGGAGACCCAGAAGAGAATCCATATCTATTGTACACGGAAATAGACAAAACAACAGGAGTTTTAGCTACTGGGCACCAATTAAAGAATAATGGGAAAACTTTTATGCAGCTAAAAATCTTCTGGGACTACTTGCTTTTTAATGGACAGTAACAGTTTTAGAACACAATCTTTATTGGTTCTGTACAAAGGTCATTTGTCTTCTGAAAGTTTACTTGAGTTCTTTCAACCAGCAAATATTACTTGAGCATCTTCTGTGTACCAGGTGCGAGATGTACAGAAAGAAACAGTATAGCCCCTGGCCTCACTGAGCTTATAGTTAAGAGATGAAATACCTTAGGAACCAATGATCTGTGCATATCAGATGAGGGTTCCAATATAGGCATGTTTAATGTACAACAGAAGTGTGGAGGAAGGGATGTCCACAGCTGCTCTGATAGTCATTCAATACTTCAGAAATGAGCATCTAGGTGTCAGATGCTGTGCTTAGCATCAGGATTACAAAGATGAAGAAGAAAACGAAAGCATACCAGAGTGTAACTGCCAAGAGATGTGCAGAGGATTCCATAGAAACACCAAGAAGGATACTTGGCTCAAAGAGGGAGAGGTAAAATCTCTTTAAGACCTCACCAAGAAGTCCAAATATGTTCTACCTACTTGCATTTACAGATTTAACATTCAAGGAACAAATTTAAAACACTAGTTGAATTTCCACTGCTTTATTTTTCCTATAATTTGCCTTCTTCATAAGAATATTCTTTAATTCCCAGATGACTAACAAACACATGAAAAGATGCTCAACATCACTCATCATCAGTGAAATACAAATCAAAACCACAGTGAGATACCACCTCACACCTGTCAGAATGGCTAACATTAACAACTCAGGAAACAACACATATTGGAGAGGATGTGGAGAAAAGGGAACACTTTTGTGGTGTTGGTGGGAATGTAAACTGGTGCAGCCATACTGGAAAACAGTACGGAGGTTCCTCAAAAATTAAAAATAGAACTACCCTACAACCCAGCAATTGCACTAACAGGTATTTATCTAAAGGATACAAAAATGCTGATTTGAAGGGGCACATGCACCCCAATGTTTATAGCAGTGTTATCAACAATAGCCAAATTATGGAAAGAGCCCAAATGTCCACCGACTGATGAATGGATGAAGAAGATGTGGTATATATACACACAATGGAATATTACTTGACAATCAAAAAGAATGAAATCTTGCCATTTGTAACTACATGGATGAACTAGAATGTATTATGCTAAGCAAAATAAGTCAGTCAGAGAAAAACAAATATATGATTTCACTCATGTGGAATTTAAGAAACACAACAGATGAACATAGGGGAAGGGAAGAAAAAATAAGATAAAAACAGAGAGGAAGGCAAACCTTAAGAGACTCTTAAATTCAGAGAACAAACTGAGGGTTGCTGGAGTGGAGATGGGTGGGGGGGATGGGCTAAAGGGGTGATGGGCATTAAGGAGGGCACTTGTTGGGATGAGCACTGGGTATTATATGTAAGTGATGAATCACTAAACTCTACTCTTGAAACCAATACTACACTGTATGCTAACTAACTTGAACTTGAATTTTTAAAAAAAAGAATATACTTTAATTCAAGGAGGATGCATAGAAAACAGGAGGTCATATGGCATAAGAGTCTGACAGAGGCATGTTTGAGAAATGATAAGTAGGTTTTGCATGGTTGTGGTGCAGGGGAAAATATCTGAGGGAAAAAATTCAAACCTGGGAAGGTGGTTGGAGCCACATCATGGCAGTCCTTTAATGCCAATCTAAACAAGTTGGACTATATCCCATAGACAACAGGAGCCACTAAATGGCTTTATGAGAAGAGACAGGATCAGATTTGTCTTTTTAGAAAGATCACCTAGTAGTTGTGAGGGGCTTGCCCTAATCAGTTCATACCCATTCACAAATCTGACTCCTACCCCAAGCACAGGCTCAGTCCAGGCCCATTCTCTAGGACACATCTTAACCATGAGCAACAGCCAATATAAGGTAACCCTCCTGGAACTAGCATCAGTCTGGCTCGCTATTGGTCCTACTTTTCTCCTGGAAGCCTCTATTCTTCACAAGAAGCCCTTCTGCCTTTTGTAATCCCTCCTCTCCATTGTCTAGGGAAACCATCCTTGTCCTCATCCCACAGCATTTCTGCCTTCAGGGGCTTGACCTCATTAGCCTAAATTGCAGCTTTTGGGACCCTATCTCTCTGATCAATGGATCAGACCTTGCCCATAGTTCCCCATCCCTATGACTGAAGAGTGTTAACTGAGGATCCACATGGTTTGATTTTCCCCAAGTGCTAAATTCTCCCTCCTTTTCAGACCCCTTTTCCTCTAATCTGACCTCATAACCCCTGCCTTTCTGACTCCGTCTCCCACCTGTCACTACTGCCCCACTCTATATGCCTAAGGAGAAACTCTCCACTCAAATGGCCACAGACTGAAATTTGGATTGGTGGATACCAGTCCCAGTCCCAGTCCCATGTCCTTATATGGCCTTTAATCCTCTCCAATTCCACATCTGTTGGAATTCAGATGTGAATGTTTACCTTTTGAGCATTGTTTTCTACCCAGGATCACATTATATCCCCTGCGCTGACTTCTCTCTCTAGACTTCCCGCCCAGACCCAACCCCCTACAAGACTGTACTTGAACTAGATAATTCTGGAGCAGGAAGTTCCCAGTTTTTATCTTACTCTTTTCTCATTTGGTCTCTGAGATTAAGAATCATCTCAGCATTGCCTAAGCCCCAGGTCTATCGGGGTAGACTGCTTAATAATGCCCAAGTAGTAATAATGGTTTCCATCTTTGGTGGACTTCATTGCCAGAAATGGTGCAATGCACCTTACATTCATTGTTTCTTTTATTCTCACAGCAACTCTATGTGAGAGGTATCAACAGCTACACTTTACAAAGGGGACAGTAAGGCATAAAGAGATTAAATAAATTTGCCACTGCTAAGTGACAAGATCACTAGAAAATTTTTTGAATACACAGCTCTTTACCAAGAGCTATGCTGCAAAGCCTTTGCCTCTGGGGCCATGTGATCCCAACCAGCACATGCTCTAGGTGCCCCTGAGGATTCCAAGCGGCTCTTACCTATCTGAGAGATCACTGGTACAGCTGGGAAAAGGCTGAAGTTGGTCTGGAATTCCCAGAAAGAGCAGGGGAACATAGCCAGGTTAATGTTTCCATGTATCTCTTCCTAAGACATGTTAATTCATAAAAGGGCTAGAACCTAAAAGACACAGCTTTTTCTAGAGGAACACCATTAATGGCTTAGAGTCTTTGATGTAAAATTATATAGTACCTGGAATCCTCTCTATAGCTTTTCTCGTGGGACCCATATCATATAATTTCCTTATAATGAGGTCTTTCACTTTCTGGAATGAATTTATCTTAGATTTAAAAGAGACTCTTTTCACACAAACCCCACCAATTAAAAACTACTTAAAGCATCTTCCAAACATGGTAGACTTTTTTTTTTAAGAAATTTCACCTCACAAGGGCACCTGGGTGGCTCAGTTGGTTAAGCACCCGACTCCTGAATTTGGCTCAGGTCATGTTCTCACAGTTCGTGAGATGGAGCCCCACATTATGCTCTGTGCTGACAGCATGGAGCCTGCTTGGGATTCTCTCTCTCTCCCTCTCTCTCTGCCCCTCCTGAGCATGTGTGCTCTCTCTCAAAATAAATAAATAAACTTCAAAAAATAAATTTTACAGTGGGAAAGATAGGTTTGCCATCTGGCAAGTATGACTAGCTGACTACACTCAACCAGTTACAACATTTTCTGCTTTCTTTCTCTTGTTCTAAGAGCCCAGAGAGTTTAGGAGGTGTCACATTTCATTAGAAAGAGGCCCTGGTTTGATAAGCGACATATCTTTCTCACTGGATGATATATCCATTTATTTGTATTTATAAAATTCCAGTGACCTTCTGAATGTGAAAAGCGTTAAGTCTTTCAATAGATTATCACTCCACTCTAGAATTTTATAAACAAAGACACATTTATCCAACATAAGGGGATAAATGACAATAAAAGCACAGAACATCAATTTGCTATCAGACACTGTTTTGTGAAAGATTCCCCTAAGGCATTACAGAACTTACAAAGTAGTATACACATTTAAAATCATATACAACTTGATTTTCAATGCTTGAACCTCTTAAAATACTTATGCATAATGATATTTTCACTCATATCTACTGGACTATAAAGCATGAGCAAGTTTTCTAAATCTGTAAGTAAAAAATAAATGTGTAAAATGAAAAAAATCTATTTAGACATATCTTTCATAATTAGTATATTAAAGTTACCATTTGATGTATGTCTAGTAAGTATTGGGCATAATACTCAGTGCTTTACATATATTATTTAACACTAAAAATAATTCCACACTAGTCATTATCTTCTTTATATCTATAAGAAAACTGAGAAGCTATATGACTTCTCCAAGGTCAAGTAACGATTAAGAAACAAGCACAGATTTCAAATCCAAGTCCATTTGATTCTAAAAGCTGTGCTCTTCCTACCAAGCATTATAGCTAACATTAACACAGGAACTATATTAGCTGAACTTTAATCCTGGCTCTACCAACAACTGTGTGATGTTGGGCTAGTTACTTAACCTCTCTGTTCTTCAGTTTTCTCATCTATTAAAATAGGAATAACAAGAACACCTACAACACCAACAAATGTATTGCAGGGATTAAATGAGTTAACATAAGAAAAGTATTTGGAACTATGTCTAGTATAAAATAAGTTCTCAAAAATTGATGGTTGTTAGTATCATCATCATCAGTACCATTGTTGTTGTTATTACTACACAAGGCTTCCTCCATTGAAAACTTCTCTTGACCCTCCATTCCTCTCCATCTACCAACCCGTTTCATGATCCCCTTCACAGTTACACGTATTGAAAGAGATATCTGCGCTTGCTGTCTCCATTTCTTAACCTCACACCCACAGCCACTGAGCTATGGTTTCCTCTGGGTCCACACTGTAAAAACTGCTCTTATTGAGATCTCGGTAGCAGAGACTACTATGTGTTCACCAAACCCCATCTACTTTATCTTCTAGAAACATATTCAGACTACAGTTCCCAGCCTCCCTTGTTGTTGCCTATATCCATGTGATTAAGCTCTAGCCAATCAAATGTGAAAAAAAGTGATATAGCCCATGACAGAGTTCGCACATGTGATCCTTCCTCTCTTCCTCCATCCACAGACCCAATGCTGGTGGATCTGGATCCAGCTTCATATTTCAAAGCCCAAAAGTATAACAGAGCCACAAAATAAAAGGTCTTGTGTCCCCATATGAATATATGGAGCTGAGCACACCACCTCTGCACCTCTGGACAACCGAAAATTGCACTCATGAGAAATAAACTTGTACTGTGTCAAGTCATTGAAATGTTACTGCTGTTTGCTACAGACACTAATGTCGCTTTCCTTAACTATAATGAGATCATCTATGGTATTCAGGTCATTCTTTGTCCTCATCTTAGTATCCTCTCAGAGACTTTTTTTCACTTTCTTGTCTTAGCCTCCATGGCATCATACTCTTCTGATTTCCCCCCTAAATTTCTGCACATTTCTTCTCAGTTTCCTTTGCTTGCTTCATATTCTCTAACTTTTTCAAACCTCTTCTCTAAAAAGGCTAGATCATAAATATTTTAGGCTTTGTGAGCCACATGCAATCTCATATATTCTTCTTTGTTTTCCTTACAAGTCTTTGAAAGTATAAAAACCTTTCTTAACTGGTAGCCATGCACTAACAGGCCCCAGGCTGGATGTGGTCCACAGGTTGTGGTTTGCTGACCTCCATCCTAGTTGACTGACAAATATAAAGTGCCACCCTTTCCAGCTCAGCTTTAACCTCTAGTATCTTGGCTTGGTATACTCTCCCTAGAGAATCGTATCAAATCCTATGCTTTAAACATACCTGTATACTAATGTCTCCTAGGTATCTCCAAAGTTGGCCTTTCCCTTGTGAAATAGACCTAAATATGTAACAGCCTACTTGGCCTATCCCCTTGGGTACCTACGAGTATTAGGCTTCTCAAACACAAAACAAAAAAACAAACAAGTAAACAACAACAAAGAAAAACCTGAAAGACTGCTGATCCCCCTCCACTTTAAACATGTTCCAAGCTCAATAAAATACACCATTATCCTCGAGCTAAAAAAAATAGCACTTATTCCTGATGTCTCCTTTCCTCATCCCCCAAGCCTAATCCCTAAGATTTGTTGGTTCTATTTTCACCATATACCTGCAATGTGCCTACTCCTCTATACTCTTTTGGACTCTCATCCAGTTCAAGCCATCATTGCCTCCCATCTGAACAATTACAACAGCCTCCTAGGTGGGGTCCCTGCTTCTACCTTCACCTCCCCATATGTATCTTCCAAAGAACAATTACAGTGTTGTTGTTTTTTAATTTAAATCACCTCAAGATGCTCTTCACACTTGAGTGTTTTCCCTTTGCTCTTAAAATAAAACCAAACTCTTACTCTACAGGATACAGCCTCTTCATCATCTTCTTCCACCCACCACCTGATCTTCCGTTCCAACCACACTAGCCTCTTCTGCACACCCAAGTATTCCCTATTACATCACTCTATTTCCTTCTCAGTAATGTTCACAATGTGTAACTCACTTGTATATTCATTTACTTGCCTATTTTTGTCTCTCATGCAACAAATACAAACCCTCATTCACACATGGAGAACATAAACCCCATGATGGCAAGGATCTCATGGCATCTCATGACGGCAAGGTCTAATTTATCAGTGTATTACCCAGACTGATACCTGGTACATGTTGTACTAAGTGCATATTTATGGGACAAGAAGGAATACAGGGATGAAGAAAGAAAACAGATGAATAAATTTCAGTGACAGAATTTATTTTGATTTTGATTTACTGATATGAACATTAACTTCAGATAAATTAACAATTGCTGATGGTATTTTTCAGCTCAAAATATTTTACAGTCATGTTCCCTTTTTCCTTAGTTTTCATAAATCCCAATGTGAGGCCAAGAGAAGTTAAATATCATGAACCTAATTTTACAGAAAAGCATGTTGACATACAAACAGGTTGATTTCACCAGATCACTATGAATATGAAGATAGAAATTTACTGCAAGTTTCTGCAGAGTTGGGCCCACTGTCCTTATCCAGTAGATACTGGACATTTTATGAATCTCCAAAAAGTTATTAGTTATCCCTATTGCCCTGCTTCTGTAAGGGTCCGGATGCTGTCACTGCAGGCCTCAGACAAGGCGGCCTTTAAAGACTGCTGTATAAAATAAGAAGTGACAAATTCAGTTCTGTATGTGAAGCAAGAAACTAGGGAAAAGTACAGTCACAAAGATAGTGTTATATAAGGAATTCCAAGGCTTCGAATGTGACCCATATAAACAAGAGTACAAAAAGAGTGTGAAATCACATCCCACTGAAAACAGAATTTACCTGACACTCACTCACTTCGCCCTAGAAGTTGTGGAAATCTTTAAGAGAAGCCTTGTGAGAACAGAGCAATAATTCAAAGTCTGGGTGGCAGATTAAAGGCTAAAAGAATTGATATAAAATTCCCCTTGGGGCGCCTGGGTGGCGCAGTCGGTTAAGCGTCCGACTTCAGCCAGGTCACGATCTCGCGGTCCGTGAGTTCGAGCCCCGCGTCGGGCTCTGGGCCGATGGCTCAGAACCTGGAGCCTGTTTCCGATTCTGTGTCTCCCTCTCTCTCTGCCCCTCCCCTGTTCATGCTCTGTCTCTCTCTGTCCCAAAAATAAATAAACGTTGAAAAAAAAAATTTTTAAAAAAAATTCCCCTAAAGAAGAGATGTCAAGAGGGAAGCCATGACATTGTTGAACACTTGATCAAGATGTCTTCTGTTTCTACTAACAAGAATAATGGATTTAAATTACAAACTGGAGTGATTTCAGCCAGATGAGAGAATTTTGGAGTTAGTGAATCTTTGCCTAAGCTTTTCATTCCCTGAAGATAGTTCATTACCAGAAAGCACACCAAGACGTGGGCCACAATGCCATGGTGGGGAAGCTTTTCCTGGGTACCCCTCGCATCCAAATCTCTGCCCTATAATTGGGCTTTTTCTTCTGCATGCTGTCAAGCATATGCTTTGCTACTTTATTCATACCAGATTACAAAAGATCCTAGTACCTTAAAGCATAAACCTTCCCAAAAACATCTGCATTTTCATTTGAATCTATACTAAAGCAATAAAGTTCTGCTTGCAATATTTCAGAAATCAGCCAAACAGTTGTGAGAATACTTGAATGGAACTTTAGAACCTTCCCACAGTTTTTCTGAGTATTGCATACAGGCAGACACTAGGAAGCAGGGGCACCGGGGATGGAGGAAGATGGGGCAGGAGAGGATTTTGCAATTCCATTAATAGAACAGGTGATCCACTTCCTTGTTCTAGTAAATAAAGTAAAATAAATAGTAAAGTAAAAAACAGTAGGGTAAATATTAAATTAATTAATAAAGTAAATAATAAAGTAAAAAACAATTTATCAAGAAAAAAAGGCACATGTTGAGATAGCTCTGATCCAAATCAGAGTATAGAGAGTATTATAAAGAGGATAAAACTGCAGAACTTGGGAAGGGAGACTAATTCCCATGAAGATATTCCAGTTCATCAAAAAAAAATTGCTAAACAGAGAATTATGTGTACAGGCAAAAATCACAAATGTATAATTTTTTAGATTTTCTATTTTTTAAGTTTATTTTTATTTATTTTAAAAGAGAGATAGAGAGCAAGTGGGGGAAGGGGCAGAGACAGAGGAAGCCAGAATCCCAAGCAGTCTCCATGGTGTCAGCACAGAGCCTGATGCAGGGCTCAATCTCACAAACAGTGAGATTATGACCTGAGCTGAAGTCAAAAGTCAGACGCTTAACCAACTGAGCCACCCAGGCGCCCCAAAACAGAATTATTTTTAAAAATTAAACCACACTAAAATATACACGATAATAAACTGAAAATAATATTTTTTCTCTAATGATTCAGAAACAACTTAAGAGTTTTATAGAGGCTTGGAAACTTCCTTAAAATCATCAAACGTCAATAAACTACAGATGTATAATGTGTTGTTTAATAGATTATTTTAACTAATAAATTTCCATCCATTTCATGTGTCATGTCTATGACACATATCCAAGCTATAGGACATAGAAGACTAATAACGTTTTCTCATTTTTTAATATGTTTAATGACTTCAGATACATTTAACAGAACTGAACATGAAATTCAGAAATTTCTGACATTAGACAGATGGAAAATATAAAAAAAGATTTTGTAAACTTTAAAAAGTGGGGAGGTCGGAGAATAGACAATTGTCATAGATAGCTATATTGACAAAACCTTAAAAACACAACAATCTTTAGAATTATTTAGATTCTACTACTACTGCACATTCCACACACATTTTGGAGAAGGATAATGAATATCCGTCATTCAGGCAGGACAGTGGAGGCATCAGCTAATGTGCCGATTTGAAGGAGTTATTTACCCTGCTTAGAATCCCCTAACAGATACCTTAGTCTTCAGGATAAAATCAAACTCACCTTCTCAAAATGTTATAAAGAAGTATTTAATCCCTCTCACAAATTCTGTTCCCTATCTCAAAAACTCAAAAGTCTGAACCAATCTGAAAATTGTTACCCAGCCTTTATTGCCTTTCTTTTTATACTTTTTTAGAACTATAACTCCCAGAAAACTACAGGGCAAGAAGGCAAGGTGAAGGAAGTGGCAATGTCAGATCCTGGGGAGTGAACTTACTGTAGATAAAAATACCATATAAGGAAGGCAAAAAGACCTCTGGTGAGCAATGCATGGCTTGGGCTAGAAAGTTTCTTGCACACAAAGGTTCAAAATGTGGGAGAACCAAACAGACAAAACAAATCCACACGGTAAAAGACAAAAACAAAAAACAAAAAGCAAAAAACAACAAAAAAGGAAACCTTTAAAAACACATAAAATGGGGGAAAAAAAACATATTAGTGATCTCCAAAGGTATAATTCTCTCAATAAAACAGTATAATTTCCAGATTCAGTTTTTTTAAAAAGCAAAACTCAACCACATTTGGCCTCATATAAGTAAGGGACATAAGGGACCCATGCAATGTGAAGGACCTGAGTTTGCTCAATGCTTGAAGCACGAGACTGAGGTGGGGCTCCTTATCATAACCTTGTAATAAGAACCGGTGTTAAAAACAAAACAAAACAAAAAAAAAGAAATGGCATAGTGACTAGATCTGGATCATCCCCATTTTACTCAGGGGCAGGACCCCAAATTACCATAACAAAACAGGGTTTGCACTGGTACCAGAGGGCTGAGGGAGGCCACTGCAACATCCCTTGACAGAGGGAGGTGAGCAAAGAGAAGGAAAATATGAAAGATTACAAATGCCAATAGTCATTAGGGATGAAAACCAGACACAGACACCACTTAGGCAAATCAAGGAAGGTTTTCTGATCACGAAGATTTAGAAGGAAGTCACCGAACATTTTAGATAGAGTGGTAAGTGCTAAGTCTCCCAAAAGACCTTATCAGAAGGTCACAGTTACAAATGGTAAGTCTAAAGGAGTGAGGATCCCATCCCATTTTGGAGGCATGGCTGTCCACTTCCAAGCTCAGCCTCATACGTGAGGTTAGAGTATATGAACTGACATTTGACCATTTTTTACCTACACTATCGTGAAATGGTATATAAGGCAAATGTAGATCTGCACATAGGTAAGTTTAGATAAATGAGTCAGAGGAGCCCATCCAATCAGTGTTAATCCAATGTGCATTATTCTAGTGTGTTACATGTACTACAATACTATTAGGCATGGACATAGACCTCATTTATATACCCAGTCTTTCTCAGCCAGAAGAGTCTGATCCAAGTGTTTTCCTGGATAATTAGAACAAGGTTCAGATACACAAATGTCTCTCAATTTTCAATAATATCTAATGTTATGAGAATTTTTGACAAAAGTGAAAAAAGACATTATATACAATTATATATTATTATGTATTATATATATTTCCAATTTAGTATGAGAAATATAGAATATTTACATAGAAAAGACAACTAAAAGAAGTGCACTAGGTTGTAGTAACACAACAAATGAATTAGATTTTCCTCTTTATTGTTTTTGGTATCTCCAAATTATTAAGAGTAATTGCTCATTAATACTATAATCATGAAGCAATACCTTAAAAAAATTTATTTTTGTAGTAATGTGGAGAAGGATGTGGAGGGTCAAGGGGATCAATTAGGAGACTCCACACTTGTCAAGACAAGAGGGTGATAAGGGCCTGGGCAGAAAAGAAGGATTTAGGATTTATTAAAAGGTCTTATTTTATGTAGAAGTTGAATGTAAGTTTTCTGGCTTGGGCAGCTGTGTACATAAAAAGAGCATTAATTAGAATATATGCAGTTCACAAGGAATGTCCTAGGAAAATGATAAATTTTATTTTGACATGTGTTTCTGGTGTTTTGAGGCATAAAAGTAGAGATGCTGAGCAAACACAGTAAAAAAGAAAGACACAAGATCAGAAGGCAGGGAGGGGAAGGAAGGAGGGGTGAGGGAGGGAAGGAAGGAGGAAGAGGAGAAAAGTGAAAAGACAGATATGGGTCACAAGCTTCGAACATATATTTAGGCTGGAGATACAGTATATAAATAGCCATTGACACTGTGTAGATCGATATGGTTCCAATAAAACGTATGATCACATAGGCTTCTTTTCTTCCAGAAGGGTAGCACAACTGATACTTGGGGCAGGATAATTCTTTGTTTGGGAGTGGGGTGGGTAGTTGTCCTGTGCATCATAAGATGTTTAACAACATCCCTGGCCTCTACCCACTAGATTCAGTAGCACCACCCCTCCAAATCTGTTGTGACCACTGGCTATAGCCATAACCAAATATCCCAGGGGGCAGAGCGGCAGGGGGCAGGGGGGTGGGCAGAGAAGGGGAGTGCCAAATCACTTCCAGTTGAGAACTACTGTTCTAGTGTATAACAGCAATGAGGCATGATGTCACTCAATAGGAACCTACATATTCAGATAAAGATGCTTTTACATAAAGGTATTTTATTGGCTAAATATGTCTCAGGTACTGCCTTAGGTTCTGGAGATTCAAAGTTAAATATGATATTCGCCCAGGTCCTCAAGAAGTACATGATCCAGTGAGGCACAGAGACACATAAAGAAATACTTGCAGGGGCGCCTGGGTGGCGCAGTCGGTTAAGCGTCCGACTTCAGCCAGGTCACGATCTTGTGGTCCGTGAGTTCGAGCCCCGCGTCGGGCTCTGGGCTGATGGCTCGGAGCCTGGAGCCTGTTTCCGATTCTGTGTCTCCCTCTCTCTCTGCCCCTCCCCCATTCATGCTCTGTCTCTCTCTGTCCCAAAAATAAATAAACGTTGAAAAAAGAAATACTTGCAATGCATTGGGGAAAGTGCTGGTCTCAACAAGCATAAAATACTCTAGCAGCAAAATAGAGAATGTTATACTGACAGGAGAAAAAAAAAGTCAAAGAGAAACTGACATTTGAGTTTCCTCTTGCAAGGTAAGTATACATTCAATAAGTAAAAATGATGGGGATAGACATGGTATGAGGAATGTATGCAACAGAATATATCCAAAGAGCTAACAACAGCCCAGAATTTATGCTGAGACATTTTTTGTTTTGCTCATGGATGATTCATGTCTATTTGGGCAACAACATCCCACTCGTAGGAAACTAGCACCCAAAGTGAAAAGCATATTTTGTACCAAAGGTAAACAAAGTGGTACTAACCGAGCTGGGCAAAAGAACAGAAGTTGTCTTTAGAGCTACTTTAGTTCCCACATATTGCCCAGAGCACTTAAATTGACCTCATAGGGGGCCGTTAAAAAGGGCTTCTATCCCAGTCAATACCTCAGGAGCAGTGGGCTTTTCCCCTGTGTTACAAGGTAACCCCTCAGTGAAACTAATTAGATTTTTTTTCCAAAAAACATCCAGGTTATTGATTTGAGAATTGAAAATAGTATTGATGTATAGCTGTCAGTTATACCTGAATAAGAATTAACTATAGAATTTTTTAACATAAGAAAAATATGAAATGTCTACAATTTTTACTGCTATAAGATTTCAATTTAAAAAAATCATTTGTTGTAAATCCGCTTACAAAATGTAGACTTCCTAAATCAAATAAATTATGCAATAATTTTGCCAAGTGGCTTAAAATTTTACCTGAGTGTCTTCTTATATTGAAATATTTTGTTTATCCCTGGGACTATAATGTTCTTCACATAACATTTAATTTGAAGGTTTATCATTATAATCTCTTAATGACATTAAGATTTGCTCGGCCTTGGGGCACCTGGGTGGCGCAGTCGGTTAAGCGTCCGACTTCAGCCAGGTCACTATCTCGCGGTCCGGAAGTTCGAGCCCCGCGTCAGGCTCTGGGCTGATGGCTCAGAGCCTGGAGCCTGTTTCCGATTCTGTGTCTCCCTCTCTCTCTGCCCCTCCCCCGTTCATGCTCTGTCTCTCTCTGTCCCAAAAATAAATAAACGTTGAAAAAAAAAAAAAAAAAAAGATTTGCCCGGCCTTTACTACATCCATACTTATGCTTTCAACATTTACTAAATACCAATGATGTACATGGCCATTTGCAAATATGTAGATGCTTCTCAACGAAATTGACATAAAAAGAACTAAGAACATATTGAGCCCTGCCCATATGATAGTCACTGTGCTTGTGTTTCATGTGGCTTATCTTTAATTCCCAAAACCCTACGTAAAAGATATTATAATTATCTCTATTTTACAAATGAGCAACTAAGGAGTTGAAGTTACTTGCCCAAGCACCTACAGCTAAAATGGAAGACTCTGAAATAGGTCTATGTGTCCCTTTCCCTCTCTAGACCCTAAAGAGTAGAGATGCCCAATTCAACAGTCCAGTCCCATTTCCTTTTTGTCTTCCACAATTCCAAACTGGTCTCTGTTCCTGAGGACTAAAGCTACATTTTACATGCCTACAAGCTCTCACCCTTCAAAATGCCTTCCTTCTTCCTGCCAAAGGTACCGACTGCCCCAATGGGTTGTTAGGGCTCAGACTGTGAGGCTAATACTCTCCTTTACCTGATGGTGGTGTGTTAGCCCACAACCAATTTTACATTGTCTCTTTTATAATATTTGGCCATAAATGTCAGGTATCACTTGATCCTAGACCTTGTCCACCTAAGACTCTCTCCCTGTCTCATACTTTTAAATATTATCTTACGCTATGTAGTTCCAAAACTTACATCTCCAATATAGACTTCCCTGAGCTCTAGACTTAAACTCCACCAGCATACTTGAAGTCACTAACTAGACATGGTGACTTCTAGGCTCATCAAATCATATATGGGGATAAACTAGACTATATTTCCTACACAGGTGTAGCCACATGGCTATGTTTTATTTAATGGAATAAAGAAGTAATGGGTGTGCAATTTCCAGTCCTGACCCAAAAAACCTCCCATATCCCCTGCTTCGTGTTTTTTTTTCTCTTCATTCTGGTGGAATGGAAATAATCTCAGGGTGACAGCTAAAGTCACATGTTGAAGGTGGCAGAGTTTCTGTCAGCCTAGATCTCAACCACTGCACAGAAGAGAGCTGCCTTTCTAATCTATTTACCCATGTGTTATTCATGTAAAAAGTTAGTCTTTGGGCTAATATACATTTTTTTTTAATCTAATTGCTAGTTAGAAAGGCAGTTAGCCTTCCAAACTAACATAATTTTCTGATAGTAATCGGAAGCTTAACATGATTTCCACCCAAACTTGTCCTCATCAACCTTCCTTAATTTAGAAAATGGTACTGCCTTTCACTTAATCTCAAAGATCAGATCTGGGAGTTATTCTTGATTTTTTTTCTCTTCATTCTTCACATGCAATCCATGTAAATTCTATCTCTAAAATCCTTCAGAAAACTATCCATTCTGTTTATCTCTCTTACCAATTCCCTAATCCAAACTACCATATTGTCTACCTCAATTGTGACATAGCTATCTAGTTTTTCCCTATCTTCTTCCATTCAGGACTGTGAGGGAAATATTTTAGGGATTGAAAACAACCAGTTGAGGGGGTCCAAGAAAACCTCATGAAGGAGATTTGAATGATGGATAGAATAGGAATATAAGAGGGGCAGTGCAGGGAAGGTGAGCAGAATAAGGCAATATACACAAAAAGAACAACAGGAAATTAAATGAAGCAGGACTGTTGAGTGTCCCTGAGGACCATAATGTATTCTTCCTCCCTATATAAAGGGCTTGACTGATGGAAGTGGCCAGCATTAAAAATGCTGTCTTTAAAAAAATTATTTCTTTGAATAAATGTGTTCATACAAGAGTTATTCTGTCTTAAAATTATCCATGTTCAACTCCCAATCAGTCAACCTATAAGAATTATTCTGTTTAACTCAATTACTGTATAGATAAGCTGCTAATTATAGCACTTGATAATTACTGCTCTTGCTATTAGTAATATATTTGTTGATGAAAAGGAAGTAATCTTATCACTTTAATTAATGCTTGATTTGAGACAACAGTGAACTTATCAATGAAGTATATTTCAGCCTAAATAAAATTTTTTAAAAGGTACTTTCTTTTTAAGATGCTTTTCAAGTAAATCGTATTGCACAAAATTACATATGATATATTAATGGTTATTCTCACATTTTTAATATTAAAAAATAAATGATGCAAAGAAGCTTAAAAAAAACAAGTTTAATTTATGGTTCAAGTTTTAAAGCTGATCATTTTAAATAAGAAAGAAATAATGTTCTTTCTTCTTCCTCATCACTACAATCAGTTCTCTATTATGCTAGTTTTCAGAAAATGAAACACACTGTCCAAGGAAAATCACATTCTAATCACTTTAAGCTCTACCTTCCTGTAAGGTCTATGGACAAAAAACAAGAGAGAGAAACTTTTATAACTCCTTTATGCTCAAACATAAGCAAAAGTGTTGATTTTCTCTGTTGAGCAGTCAATGCTCCTCTTCACTGACATACTTTAAGTGGGGAGAGAAGTTTGTAGAAAGGCATATAATTGTCACTATATTAAACATGGCGGGAGTGATGGGAGACTTGTACATAAGTTATAGAGATACAGAGTAATTAAATATATGCTCTACATGCACATATCTTTCACAGATATGAAGATCTCTAGAAAACCAAGTATTTTCTAGTGTATCAATAAATCCACAAAGCTAGAGAGCAAACACATTCAGATAAACAATGAGCAAGCAGCAACAGGCATGGTTTCCATCCAAGCTAAGAAATGACTCCTCTGAGTTTTTCTCATGAAGCAATCCATAAGCCGGGTAATAGTGCATGACCCCAGGGCTCCAAACAGTGTTGTAGAGATTAGAAAAATAGAGTATGAGATATATTTTAAGCCCCTGAAAAAAGGAATATGGAAATATATTGTCATAGAATTGATTACTTGGCCAAGCAAAACTGAGACCACTTTCAGCAAGTTTTAAGGGGAAACTCCCAACTGAGTATTTCAAACCAAAGTATGTTTTTCCTGAATTATATGGATGCCATTTCAACTCTCCACTTTAATGGCTTTTGAGTGCTCTACTAGATTGTTAACAATAAGAGTCCCACTTCCTAATTCACTGACTGGAGACCTAAGCAATACATTGTAAATCTGTTAAAGCAGCTTTTGTGTGGGTGTACACAGAAGTAGCAGAAGTCAGTTCCTCTGGTTATAGCACAGCCAATGGTAAAGCTGATGCATGTGACTTTTGTTTTAAGTTTTTATTTAAATTCTAGTTTCTTATGCATAAGAGACTTTTAAAAACTGAGAACAAACTGAGGGTTGGGGGGGTGGGTGATGGGTATTGAGGAGGGCACCTTTTGGGATGAGCACTGGGTGTTGTATGGAAACCAATTTGACAATAAATTTCATTTAAAAAATTCTAGTTTCATGTGACTTTTGAGGATATAACTTGTGAAACTGGGAAAGGTGAACTTATTTTTTTTTTTTGAGAGGGAGAGAGTATGTAAGCACACAGGGGAGGGACAGAAAGAGGGAGAGGAAGAATCTTAAGCAGGCTAGATGCATGAGGCAGAGCTCAATCTCATGACCCTGGGATCATGAGCTGAGCTAAAATCAAGAGTTGGACGCTTAACTGAGCCACCCAGGCAACCCAGGAAAGGTGAACTTAAATCTCAACAACCTTGCCAATTTTATTACTGAAAAGAGGAGTACTGTGAAAGTCTATCTTCAGTGTTCAATATACTAATGGCCAGTAATAATTCAATCATAACTAAATTTGCCAATGCGCTCAGGCTAAGAAAATGACTTGGTAACTTTTATAAGTTTACTGACATGTCAGTTCCAAGTAAACTGTCTTCTTAGGGAATTCTAAGTATCTACAGAATACTTGGCCTTAATCTAGAATTCCAAGAGTTAAAACTGAATTCATTAAAATCTGAAATATCCTTACTTTTTATTACAAATATTATATTCAGGAGACAATGGAAGTACAAGTATTACTTGATCATATTTCAGCTGAGGTTTTATTAAAATTTTGGTATGGTGAAGACAACACAAGTGAATCAGATAACCTGGTTGTAGATCAGTCTCAAATGCTAACTAGCTGTACGGCCTTGTTAGTTAACTCCTCCATAAAATAAGGGGAATGCATTAGTGAAGCCTTTGTGTTGCAGTGAAAGAAAGCAGATTTGGGAAGTAAATAAAACTGAGTTTGAATTTTAACACCATTCCATACGGTGAGTCCCTATGGATTATTTGCCGATGGGACTTAGTTTTCCCATCAGTCAAATGTTTCCATCTCCTTACTTATTTACATACTACATCAGCCCCTGGATGGCCTCTTTTGCTCACAAACCAGCCTGGACTCACTCAGCTATTTCTATGGAATCCCTGCTAGCACTCTTGGCCCCCTTCTTGGTTCTTTCCCTTGATAAGCTTATCACTGACATGCCTTCATCTCTCAGCTGTCATCTTCCTCCTCGCTCAAGTTCCAGGTTTATATTCTCACCTTTGTACACAGATATCTCCAACCCAAATCAATTCACCACCTACCTTCTGGGTTTTCTATTTTTGTTGAGGCACCACCATTCTCCACATCTAGCAAAGGCAAGCTTTGCTGTTAACTGTGGTCCTCTTCCCTTTATCTGCTCACACTCTCTTGGGTTTACACTTGCCCAATCCAATGGCTATAAAATATCATCTTAATGCCAAAGACTCAAAAATGTGTATGTCCAGTCTAGCTCTTCCTCCTCAACCGCACATTCACATTTCACTCTCTACAGTACTCACACCTCCACCTAGTTAACTCACAACCATCCCAAACTCAGCATATGCACAAGTGAACTCCCAATCTCTATCCCCCAAACCTACTCCCCCTGCAGGCTTCCCAACTACTCCTGCTTCCCAACTACTCAGGCCAAAACCCTTGGCATCATCTTTGCTCCTTCTCTTTCTCTTCCTCCCTCTCCTCACATTCAAAATTTGGGTAAGCCCTGACAGCACTACTATCAAAATATATGCAAAACACAAACAATTCTCACATAGATTTTTGTCTGTTTTGTTGAACAGCTCACTTTACCACTTTGTCTGTTTCTTCCTTCACCTGAAACAGTTCTCAACCATATTCACATTTGACTCCTGCTTCAAAACGAAATCAAATGGCACTTTGTCTACCAAGTGAGCTTTCTAGCCCTTGCCTGGAGGAGATAGCTCCCTCTTTTAATGTGTCTGATTTCATTGCTGCTACAATAAGTGAAAACTTTCAAACTGTTTCAAATTGATGTGGCGAATCTGTATAGATGACTAATTCTGCATGACAGGCAGTTCCTTCCAGGTGCAAGTCCATACAGTTTTCTATTTATAGATCCCTCACATTCCCTACCATATAGTAGATGAACTAAAATTAACTTAAATAAATTATGGATTTAAATTATGGTTTATAAAGATACACAGGATGATATAAAAAGGTGGAGAAGAGTGATGTGCACATTGCTTGGGGAAAGGTTGTGGAATTACTGTAGTGTTGGGAAAATTGGAAGGGAATGATGAAAGCAAGGAGTACGAGACACAGGAACAAAAGGGCCTCTGCCACACAGAAAGGTAAGGAAAGGGCTCATTAGGTAGTTGCTAAAATGTCACAAAAACCTTAAAAGGTTAGAGAAATCAATATTTTAAAATATACAGGGGCGCCTGGGTGGCTCAGGTGGTTAAGCTTCCAACTTCAGCTCAAGTCATGATCTCATGGTTCATGGGTTCGAGCCCCACGTTGTGCTCTGCACACTGGCCACAAAGAGCTTGCTTCAGATTCTGTCTCCCTCTCTCTCTGCCCCTTCCCTGCTCGCTCTCTCTCTTTCTCTCAAAAATAAACATCAAAAAATAATAAAAATAAATAAAATATAGAGTTGTTAATTTTAAGCTCATAAATTGATTTCAATAATCACATTCACTTATCAAAAATAGGAATGTGTCCTTCGTTCACCTACATTGATCCCTCCCAATCTGACCATAAGTTCTAGTGATTAGTGAAAGACACATTCTCTGTAAGAAGACAGGAGCCACACACACAGAAATTCTGATGTTCTTTTAAAATAATGGGTTTGTGAATTAAATATTGCTTAAATTACTCGAGTCTGAACCACTTCCTCCATTCCCAGCGTTCTTATTAGCATGTCTGTATAACCATACCTGACACAAATATACAAGAAAAAGAGAGAGTACAATATTTCCCCCAACTAAAGACCAAAATGTCCCTAGTGTTTGATCTTCAACAGCTACAAATCATAGTTGCAGAACTTTTCAGTGTTACTTCAGAAGTTTACATTTGTTTGAGGTAGCGTGTATCCTTTAGTTTCATGAACTGATTAGAACCCACATCTCCCACATCATGCTTGAGACCTCCATCAGAGCCGACCAATACAACACATAAAATCTAGCATATTCCTGAGTAACACTTTAATCAGATCTGATTGCATTAAAAGCAATAGCATTTGTAAAACAAAAATCTATCACAGAAGACAAATTTTCCCACCAAAACAAGGCAAAGCTAAAAACTATTATAGAAGATCTATCCATCCTCCATGAGGAAAAAGAAGCCTGTCAATTGGGTAATTTGTGCACATCATTCCCCAGCCTGGTGCTGGAGACAAGACCCCAGATTTCTGCTTGCTCATGCTGTGTCCTTCCACAGAAGTTTTCTAAAGTAGACAATTTCAACATATTTGCCTAAACTTAACTCTTTTCTTCAAAACAGTTACTTTCCAAAATAGCCAATAGTTTCATCAAATTAAATACTTTTTAAAAAAAACTTATAGAGAGTAAGAACTCAACAAAAATGATGACTGGGTTTTCTATTCCATTTTCACAGAGCCAAAAAGCTCAGTTCTACATCCAGTCCATCCCAACAGAAGTTCAGGTCTCCAAAGAAGGATCTTCCACAAACTGCCTGAGTGTATCTTGTCCATGTTTACTATTAAGTCATTTTTTGCATGCCTACCTTAATGTTTCTCCAGCTTTCATATTTATTTTTTGAATATTCAAGTCCCAAACATATTTAACTTATGTCCTTTCAATCTGTACTTAAAATTGGGCGTTAATAAATAACTTGCCAAAAATCCTTAATTAGAGCAGTATTTCTGTGCATTTGTGTGTCTTTACACATACATCTGCACATATACATATGTGCGTGCATAGCACACATACACTACCTATTAATAAATATTTATGACCTTGTTATTTGGGAAAAAGCTCACATATTTATTTCAGAAATAAAGTTTAATGTTGTCTTATATACAAAACCAAAAGACATATACTGTGTTCTCTATGGATTTCAATGATTTTTTTTTAATTTCTGAGAATTCTGCATTTCACTTTCTGATTATAGTTGTACTAAAGACTTGCACTTTTTCTAAAGACGCAGAATAGCCTGACTTGAAAAATAACCAAATTTTTAATCATTAACTACTTTCATCATTTACATCTAGGGTTCCTAGTTTCTTTGATTTTATACTATGCTTCCCAAAAGGTTTCTCCATTAATATTAACAGCTTTATGAATCTCATTACTCTGATTTATGCCTCTTCAATTTATTTAAGGTTGTGTCAATATTAAATTATCTGTCCCTTGTGAGCAACTTCAATAATGTTTAGATGCAAAATAATCTTAAACATTACCTAGCAGGCAAAAATCCATGTTTTTACTTATAATGCCATCCTCCCTAACAGAATTTACTAATAATTAACAAGTATTATACTGAAGAATTCAGAGCCAGTCTAAAATACAATAAAAATATCTATAAGCTGTACTGTAACTCTGCTTTTAGTTAACCTCAAATGTACTTGTTCTTAAAAAAAAAAATTGTTCCAGGAGAGAAATAAAAGGTCAAAAGATGAATTGAAATTTCTGCCTAGATATCTAGGGGAAGCTCTAAACAAAATTAAGTGAATACTGTACTATAATTTTTATTTTAGGAGACTTCTGCTACTAGGAAGATGGAGTTGATATATTTTTTCCCTATTCCTTTAAGTTCAACTGTAAGTCTTGGACATTATGTATAAAATAAACATAAAGCTGAAAGATGGAGAGAAGAGTCAGGCAAACCAGTGAGTGAACACAGGACCCAAAGAACACAGTGGTGACTTTCCTAAATTATCTTTTCCCCTTATATATTCCAGACTTGCCAAAGAAGCCAGCAACTTGGACATGCCAAAGCAGAGCCCCCTCCCCCCGCAAAAAGAAGGAAAATCCTGCTTCCTCCAGCCAAAGGACCAGAAGAGGGTCAGTCTAGCAAGACCAAAAAAAAAAAAGTTTCTATTCCCATCAAACATCAGTGGCAAACTGTGGCCCCACCCATACTGACGACAACAAAGGCCAAGTGGGGGGCCTAAAGCCCAACCTCACAGAGTGTACTAAGGTGTGCCAACATGACCTCAAGACTGGTGTCAGAGAAGACCAAATAGAGAGCTGAAACATTCTACCCTACCTGCCAAAAATGAGTCCTCCACCCATGGAGTCTATAGAGACCACATGGTTACATAGACTTCCACCTCTGCTTGGCAGTAATGAAACACCTCCTCCTCTCCACTGGGGCAGTGTTAGAGGAAGTCTAGTGGAGAGTCAGGACTTTTGTCATTGCCCAGAGGTAAGGACGTCAACCCATCCCCTGCTATCAGTGGTGGCAGAGTGGAGAGCAGAACAATAATAAGGAACCCCTACTCCTCCCAGCCAGGGAGGTATCAGTGAAGGCCTATCAGAACTTCCACTCCCAGGGCTCCCTGGCTGGCTCAGTCAATGGAATGTGCAGTTCTTGATCTTGGGGTCCTAAGTTTAAGCCCCATATTGGATATAGAGACTACTTAAAAATTAAAAAAATTAAAACATTTTTTAATCTAAAAAAGAAAAACAATTTCCACTCCCAACCAGCAATAATGAGGACTTCCTCAACATCTATTGTCAATAGAGGTCAAATGGAAAGCTGGATTTCCACCTTAACCTAACAGTACTGAGGCAATGCCTCTTTCCCCTGCCTGACTGTTATCAAAGATATTCAATTATAACAGAAAGTTTAAAGAAGATCCATAATCTTGGTACTTAATATCCAAAATGTTTAGGTTTAAATTAAAAAAGAAGAAGAAGCAGCAAGAACCAGGAAGCCTAAAACTGAAGAAAAAAAAAAACATGCATACATTAGAAAAGAGAAAAAGTATCAAATCAATAATGCAAGCTTCCATCTCAAGAACCTAGAAAAAGAAGAGCAAAATAAACTCAAAGCAAACTGATGGAAGAAAATAATAAAGATAAGAGCAGAAATCAATGAAATTGAAAACAGAAAAACAGTAGAGAAAATCAATGAAACAAAGAGCTGGTTCTTCAAAAAGATCAATATAATTGACAAATCTTTAGCAAACTGACAAAAAAAAGAGAGAACTATATTAGGAATGAAACAGGTGAGAGGACACCAAAAGGATAAGAGAATACCACAAACAACCCTACACACATGAATTTAACAACTCAGGAAGAACAGACTCATTCTTCAAAAAACATAAACAATGATAAATCATCCAATATGAAATAAATCACTTGAATAATTCTGTAACTATTAGGGAAATTGAATTTATAATTTAAAAACTCCCAAAAAAGTTATCTCTAAACACAAAGGGTTTCAATGAAGTATTCTACAAAATGTGTAAAGAATTAACACCAATGTTATACAATCTTCCCAAATAACTTTATAAAGCTAGTATTGTCCTGATACTGAAACTAGACAAAGACAATGCAATATAGATGTTAAATTCCTTAAGAAAATATTAACAAACAAAATTCAGTGATATGTAAAAAGAATTATTTATTGTGACCAAGTGGGATTTATTCCAGGGATGCAAGGCTGGTTCAATATCCAAATGTTAATTAATATAATCCACCATATTAACAGGTTAAGAAAAATCATATGATCCTATCAATCAATGAAGAAAAAACATCTCACACAATTCCAAATTCACTCATGATAAAAATTCTCAGAAAAGAAAGATAATGGCACTTCCTTAACTTAATAAAGAATATCTACAAAAAAAAGCTACATTCAACATTACACTTAATGGGAAAAACTCCCCACTAAAATTAGGAACAAAACAAGAATGCCCACACTCATTACTCTTACTTAACACAGTGCTAAGAGCCCTGACCACTAGCAAGATGGCAATAAAGAGAAATAAAAGGCAAACATATCAGAAAGGAAGAAATGAAACCATCCCTATTTGAAGACAATATGATAACCCACGCAGAAATTCTCACTGAACCTACAATAAAACCCCTAGAAGTAAATGAGTTTGGCAAGGTTTCAGGATACAAGATAAACATACCATCAATGGTATTTCTATACACTAACAGTGAATACATGGATATCAAGCTTGAAAATACAATACCATTTCCATCACTCAAAAAAAAAAATTAAATAGATGTAATTGTAGTTGGTCACTGTCAGTAGAACCTCACAAAACATGTACAGAGGTTATATTTTTTAACTTTATTGCAGAATAATTGATAAATATAATTATATATATTTAAAGTATACAGCATGAAGTTCATTTGTTATACATATACATAGTAGAATGATTACTAAGATCAAAGTCTTGTATTCTAAATGCTATCAAACACTGATGAAAGGGATTTTTAAAGATCTAAATAGACATAATGTTATAGACTAGAAAGCTAAATATAGTAAAGATATCAAATCTCTCAAAACTTATATAAAGGTTTAACACAATTCTTATCAAAATCCACCAAAAAAAATTGTTGATACAGACAATTAATTCTAAAAATGTATATGGAAAAGTAAAGAAACTAGAATAGCCAAAACAATTTTGCAAAAGAAAAATTAAGTGGGAAGAATTAGTCTATGTGATTTCAAAATTGATTATATAGCTACAGTAATTAAGGCTGTGTAATAATGGTAGAGAGATGAACACATAGACTAATAGAGCAGAAGGGTATATACAGATGGTATATGAGCACATCACATAATTAGACTTAGGGGAAATGCAAATTAAAACCATAATGAGGTATTACTACACTTCTATCAGAATGGCTAAAGTAAAAAATAGTGACATCATCAAATGCTAGATGCTGATGGGAATATAAAATGGTATAGACTCCAGGAAATGGCAGTTCCTTAAAAAGTAAGCATGAAACTGCAATGTGACGTGGGAATTGCACTCTTGGGCATTTATCACAGAGAAATGAAAACTCATGTTCACACAAAACACTACTAACAGTGACCAACTACAATTTTTCAACTTTATGATGGTGTCAAAGTTATATGCATTCAGTAGAAACCATACTTCAAATTTTGAATTTTAATCTTTTCCTGGGCTAATTACTGATATGCACTCTAATACTCACCGTTGATGGTGGGCAAGGGCAGTGAGCCATAGCTCCCAGTCATCTATGCAATCACATGGGTAAACAACCAACATGCTTACAACTATTCTGTACCCCCATACAACCATTCTGTTTTTCACTCTTAATACAGTATTCAATGAATTATAAGAGATATACAACATTTCATTATAAGGTAGGCTTTGTGTTAAATTATTTTGCCCAACTATAGGTTAATGTAAGTGTTCTGAGCTCATTTAAAGTAGGCTATGCTAAGCAAGGATGTTTGGTAGGTTAGGTGTATTAACCGCATTTTTAACTTACAATATTTTCAACTTATGATGGGTTTATCAGGAAATAATCCCATCATAAATTGAGGAGTATCTATACTGTTTATGGTCATTTGATTCATGATAGCAAGAGTAGGAAAAAATAAAAACCAGATGTACTACAATGGGTGAATGGTTTAACAACTGTGGTACAGTCTATGGAACACTATGTAGCAATAAAAGGGAATGAACTGTTGACACATTCAATAACCTGGCTGAATCTCCAGGGAATTACGCTGAGTAAAAAAAAAAAGCCAATCCCAAAAGGTTACATACTGAATGATTCCATTTATTTAATCTTAGAATTATAGAATTATAAAAATGGAGAACAGATTAGTGGTTGCCAGGGGTTAAGGTATGAGGAATGAAAGGGAAATGAGTATGGCCATAAAAGGACAACATGAGAGAACCCTGTGGTGATGAAAATGTTGTGTATCTTGATTCCATCAATGTCAGTATCTTGGTTGTGATATTGTACTAGAGTTGCACAAGATGTTCCAATTTGGGGAAACTAGGTAAAAGGTACACAGGTTCTCTTTACATCATCTCTTACAATGGCATATGAATCTATAATTATCTCAAAATAAAAATGAGTTTTTTTAAATACATTTTAGATACACATAAGGCAATGCCTAGATCACACTGCACAGATTTTTAAACAGAACATGAATTCAATATGAAACAGCATTTTATTTGCAGAATTTTACTTTCTAGAAAGTTAACTAGATTTTCCCAAATCTATTTTTTATTAAGTAATAGAAAAATATGAAACAAAACAAAAAAATAAAATATCATTAGTGTTAATAAAGCAAAGTTCTTCCATGGGGCGCCTGGGTGGCTCACTCAGTTAAGCGTCCAATTTTGGCTCAGGTCATGACCTCACAGTTCTTGAATTCGAGCCCAGCATCGGGCTCTGTGCTGACCTGCAGCCTGCTTCAGATTCTCTGTCTCCCTCTTTCTCTGCCCCTCCCCTGCTCGTGCTCTGTCTCTCCCTCTCCCTCTCCCTCTTTCTCTCTCTCTCTAAATAAATAAATAAATAAATAAATAAATAAATAAATAAGACATTTTTAAATATTAAAAAAAAAAGTTCTTCCCTTTTACGGTTTCCTCTCTCCCTCTGTTCCTCCCCCTGTTCCTTCCTTCTATCATTCCAATCATTCCATAAAAACAGTCACTACTCTTCATTTTGACTGAGATAAATCACAATTTTAAATTAAATTTAAATGGCCACAATTTAAAATTGAAAAAGGCAGTATCATTCAAGAATAATGGATTTAAGACTTACAATTAGGGAAGAATGAAGAAAGGCAATAAGAAAATAAACAAGCAAAAAGAGAAGAAAGGAAGAAGGAAAAAAATTTTTACTTAGAAACTGCTCTATGCCAAGCACCTTTACATCATTCTCTCATTCTGTGCTCATAATGTCCCTGTGAGGGAGATGATATCTGTCATACAGATTAGGAAATTGCTGCCCACAGAGCAGAGAAGAAATTCAAGATAGTAAATATGAAACAAAAGAAGATACAGAAAAATTCTACTGTACTGATATTTCCAAATACTGTAAAAATATTTTTACATTTATTTATTTATTTATTTATTTATTTATTTATTTATTTATTTATTTATTTATTTTGAGAGAGAGAGCACGTATACGCACAAGTAGAGAAAGAGGGGCAGAGAGAAGGAGAGACAGAATCACAAGCAGGCTCTGGGCTGTCAGCACAGAGCCAGATGTGGGGTTCAAACTCATGAACTATGAGATCATGACCTGAGCTAAGATCAAGAGTCGAACGCTTAACCAACTGTGCCACCCAGGCACCCCAAAATATTTTTAAATTAAATATTAAAAGGCAACTATTTTAACAAACCCAAAAGAAATGAAAGCACATCATGAAATATGTTCTACCTTGAAATCCTAACATGTAAATGGAGAATAAATGACTGAACAAGGAGGGGCGCCTGGGTGGCGCAGTCGGTTAGGCGTCCGACTTCAGCCAGGTCACGATCTCGCGGTCCGTGAGTTCGAGCCCTGCGTCGGCCTCTGGGCTGATGGCTCAGAGCCTGGAGCCTGTTTCCGATTCTGTGTCTCCCTCTCTCTCTGCCCCTCCCCCGTTCATGCTCTGTCTCTCTCTGTCCCCAAAATAAATAAACGTTGAAAAAAAAATTTAAAAAAAAAAAAATGACTGAACAAGGAGACATGTTGTATGTAACCAGCTTTCTTGATCTTCTATCTTTAAATCCTTGGCATTATCATCATCATTAGTCATAGTAATCATTTACTGACTACAATTGCTGTTTTTAAACATTGTTCCTTTCTCAGACATTTTATACGTTATATTTTCTTGAATTCTGAATGTTTAGGGCAAAGAGAACATTCCAGGAAAAGTCTTATGTTCTCTTCCTTCTAAATAATCAAATAAATACAGGAATCATTGTGCAGTAAGTATGCAAAGGAAATAAATCTTAATCAGCTCTTGACCTGCTGCCTAGCTCCTCTGTGAATGCTATCTCAGCAAACATATGTTCTGCTCTTTTATTTTATGTAGTAATAAACAACAGAAGTGCATGTCAGTCAACAACGCGCTTGAGGTGAGAAGGAAGTGTGTCTCAAATCCTTTTATCCACATGGAAATTGTAAAATAATCTGCATTAATCATTTGCTGTACTCCAAATGAAGTATGTGTCCAAAGAGACTATTTGAAGCATTTATTGTCATTGAACATATGGCCTGTTTTCAATATCTCCCTGATTATTTTCAACACAAACATAAATAGAAGACTAATGGAAGTTTATTCTACCAGATTTTAAAACAGATGTCAATTATACTGAAGTGTTCCATAAGGGGCACTAACTTTGTTATTGACATTGTAATGGAGACAGCCAACAACTGTAATTAGCAATCGATCTTCGTGGTATGTAGATGTGTAGTCAAATGAAGAGAACTCAAATTCCATTCATAAGGCACGTAACATCAGTACTAATCTGTACCTGTTTGAAGTGCCATGTGCTTGTAAAAATTTAAATGTGAACTATAATCATAAATAACATTCCTGGTAACAAATTACCAAATCCATCATTTAAAGGGGGTAAAGAGCTAAACTGGATGGTCAAGGAAAGAGAATTAATATATATATATGTTATCATTCTAGTATCTTAGGTAATAAAAAGAAATCTTTGTTTCCAAGACACACACCATTATTTCTGAATCTTGTCTTTTAAAAATAAGCAAATTTAATGAGAATTTATAAGTACACAAGTCTTGAAAAAATGACTAATGTGGTAGAATACATTTATTTTTGCAATTAAGGTTAGATAAGCATATATTTGGTGCCCTTCCTACATTGATGAATGCCATCAGCATTTATTCAGGGAACAAAATAGAAACTCACTTTCTCACCGCCTCACAGATGCACACATCGGATCATTTACAAAGCCTTAGGGCTGCCCCTTCCACTTCCATGTCCCTTCTCTCTATGTCCTCTGTTCATTTCTGACTACCTGTCCCCATATAAGACCCCATGATCCTTTACCTAAGCTAGTGTTGGATTACTTTGGCATCTGCTTCAATTCACTGACCAATCTCTCTCTCTCTCTCTCTCTCTCTCTCTCTCTCTCTCTCTTTCTCGTCACAGATCTCACTGTGTTAACCTGCATTCTAGTTGTGCTCTTAAGAGCAATAGATGACAAAGGCAATTTTATGGATAAGAGCCCTCCAAATTGTTGAAGGTTTCTACCAGATGTCCTTTTAGTCTCTCCATCTGAGGCAAAGTATGCCCTTTCTTCATTCATTCCTTTGTAATAGCTATCTACTATACTATAGCAAGCAACACGGAGGCATGGCATCCAATATGGTACTGCCATTTTCTGTATGGGTATGTCATGTAACTATTTTGGACTCTGTTGTTTCATTTATTAATAATAATAATAATCCCTTTCTGTTTTTTTTTTAGTTGTGTTAAAAGGACTGAATAGGATAACACAGGATTAACTTTTTTTAATTACAGGGGCAATACAATTATTTAATATACTTAAACTGAAGACTTTTAAGCTTCAGGAGAAGCCCCATAGAAGCAAGACCTTAATTACACCTAATCATCAGAAGGAGTGGGGGTTGGCAGAGAGAATGAAAGGAAAAGAAAGATATCAATTCCCGTAGGAATAAAGACAAACCCTCATGATCCAGCTGTAACTACACTTTTGAACCACCTCTCCCCCTCATTTCCATCTTCCAGTCAGATTTCTTCCTATAGTTCCTCAAGATGCCATGCCCCCTCCCATAAAGATTTGCCCCTTCCCCAGTCTTCTATTTCTTAGTAAAAGGCAATATTACCCAGTTGTTCAAACCAAAGACCCAGGAGGCCTCTTTAAGTCTACTCCTTCTCTTGCTCTCTACATCTACTTAATCCAACAGTGAATTCTGCCTGCTCCATCTCCAAAATAGATCCTGAATCCTCCCACTTTTCTTCCTCTACTCTTTTTGGTTCAAACCACCACCATGGGTCCTCCTAATTGTCTTCCTGTTTTTACTCTTGCTGCCCTACTCTGTTCACAGCAGTCAAGTTAACTTTTGAAAGTATTATGTCTATAGTGAAGGAGCCAAAATATGCTCACCATAATTTAGGTGTGCAGAAGGGGAAATTTCTTTATTTTCAATAACTGAACTCAACTAAGCTCTCAGCCCTCCATCTGCCTATAAAAACGGACAATTTATTCCATCTTATCCTGATACTACAACTGATGGAATGAATTTCCCGCTAAATTCAAATATCATTACCTTCATCACTATCCACTTTAAAGCTTACTCACCTTTCTCTGGGGTGTTCATTGCCCTGCCCTCCTCCTGTCTCTTGCCCTAGGAGTGTTGTATAGTCCCTAATGACTTAGATGGCATATATGAGTATGTGACTGTGGTTTCCTAGCAAAATGTCTGGCACACGCTCTATAAACAAGTTTGATTAAATGAAATGAATGCTCACTAACATTATTACAGAGTTCATTCACTTGAAATTGCTCACAAATTTGGGAAGCCCCATTCTCAACTCTACCAGCCTCCCAAGTACTTAGTCATTCATTCAACTTAAGCCCATGAGTGCCAGTTATTTCAGGGTATTATTATAGGTCTATGAGAGATAGGAAGGATGCTGCTGCTATCAGGGAAAATACTGGCTCAAAATCTGGCTCATAAAAAAAAGGCTACCCAAAAATTTCACTTAAGTATTTGAATTTTACAACTTGAATGAAAGAAAAAACAGGATAAAAGAGGTAATATATTGGACTGTTGACTTTAAGCTATAAGATAAGCTCTCAGAAATTCTTGGCAGAGAGGCGAGCAAAGAGAGCACTGTTTCCCAGAATGCAGCTGAAGGACAATGAGCAGGCAGGAGTCTGTGGCTCCATTTGCAATTCTGCCTAAAGGCAACTTTGACCAATCATTGGTAAAGTGCATGTTCACTACATAGAAAGGACACTGTTTAGAAGAACCCTAGCTGGTAAAAGTGTTTTGTTGACATTAATTAATTAGTGTTGCTGTTATGCAATTGTAATGAAAATATATCCTTTTTGAGTAAATGTAATGCTTTGCCTTACTAGCATTTGAAACTAACACCAGATGGGGAAAAGGTCAAGATTCTGTTCTCTTTGAAGGAATGTGTACTAAAATGGGTATATGATCTCAACCTTTTTTCCTTCCCAATAAAGTAAAGGCGTTTAGCAGATTTCTGTGAATAATGGTGACTGCATATGACATGTGATTATCAGAGTAACCACCCAGGAGAAGCTAGGTCTGAAACTCCCTTGTTGAGCAGAGTTTCCCCAGCCTTCCCTGCTCTTTATAAGGACTCCCTTTCTCCATTTCTCCTCTCTCCCACCTAATAGAGAAGCACTGCTTATATTCAAGAGCAAGTGTATTTATTCATAATTTTTTTTATTTTCATGCATATAGAACAACAGACCTATATCTGGTACTCATTGAATGAAGATTTAAAAATGAGATGCTTAAATCTTGAGCCAAAATGAAATAGCAGAAAGTTTTCATCAATTATAAAGAGACCCATACAAAACATTCTCCATACTTTTCGGATAGACTTTTTAATATTGAGAATTGTTAGACATTATCTGTTCTTCCATGAATAGTTACACTCAGAACCAATTAAAGTTTGCAAAATAAACAGACTCCACTACAGTTCTGTCATATAGCTGCACCATTCAGCTATGCTCTGAAAACAAAGTCCCTGTGATCATTTGAAAACATTTGCAGAATGATTGGGCCGAATATGGAGAGAAGCCAGTGAGTGACCAAGTCCAAGAGGGAGAATGAGACCTTTGGTGAGAATAAACCCAAGACCTTTACTTCATTAGTGCCATGTATTAACCACCTGAGCCAACTTGTAGAACTTATTTCTTTGGGTTAAGAATGTGAGCTGTAGTGGCATCTTGAGTTTTCCTATCTTAAAATCTCACAAAAATGTAAGCTCTGCTAATATTTCCATTGCAGCTCCAATCTCTTTCTTTTGATGTAAGTAATGCATTCACCATGCAGGCCACTAATATCAACAGGAAAGTCAGCAGGGACCCAACCTCTTGGGTTCCTGGGTTCCTGAACTATAACAAGAAAAAAATTTCCCTTACAAAAAGAAAAAAAAAAAAGAAAAAAAACTATTGCCCCACTCCATCCTAATTTGTTTTCTTTGGGTTGCTCCTGTTTGCAGAGCTTTTGAAGTAAGTTATTCCCTGCCAACTGCTAACTCTTTCTAGTAAGCTGGAAACTCTGAGCACACCTGCTATTTTTTAATGCTACTCTTCTTACTCAACTAGGACAGTGGATCCTATATCTTTTAGCATGACAGGAGCATTTTGCATCATAATGCTGCAGCATTATAAATTTTCCCCAAATGTGTCCTGAGTGCCCTATAGGGCACTCTGTACAGATTTGTTTTTTGAATGACCCTCAAAAAACAAAGTCCTGTGCAAAAGGATTAAAAATCCCTCAGGGAACTTCCTTCCTTTAACAGATTTTCCAGAAGGAATGTGCTTCAGGCTCTTGATTTGATTTCCTGCCCCAGTCAAAAGCACCGCGGTAGAAGACATGTTTTATCCCCATTTTTCACCTTATAAATGAAGTTTACCTATAATGAATGCCTATATTGGCTCAAAAGCAAAGTAACCAGTGAGATTAGCTAGAATATTACATCTACAAAGGAAGAATTCTCTTTTGGTACTAGCTAAATTGCTGAATTTGAATCACAGATATGCTGCGTCTTTTGACTCTGAGTCACAGGCTGCATGAAGTGGGTCAAAGGTACTGCGGCAGAGACAACTGGGGAGAATTCTATGGATATGGGGATGGGATGTTAACAGTTGTTTCTCTTACTGCTCCCCCAAACCAGCAAGGGGTCACCAATACTTTCCATGTGGAAAGTTAGAAAACATGCATGTTTTCTAAGATCGTAACTGGCCACAGCTAATAAATCTATATTGTTTCAAGGTTGGTACAAGATTATATATTTTACTATTTTCCTAAAGAAAACAGTAACAGCAACTGTGCGTTGAATTGTGGCCCTAAAAAAATATATTCAAGCCCTAAACCCCAGTACCTCTGAATGTGACCTTATTTGGATACAGGGTCTTTGCAGATATAATCAAGTTAAGGCCACACTAGATTAGGATGAGCCCTAATCCAATGACCAGTGTTTTTATAAAGGAAAGACAGAGAGAAGTACGCCAAAGACTACCAACAACTACCAGAAGCTATTACAGACACGTGGGATAGTTTCTCCCTCAGAGACTTTAGTGGGTTATAGCCATGCCCACACCTTCGTTTCAAACTTCTAGCCTCGAAAACATTGAGGGGATAAAATTTCGTTTTAAACCACCCAGTTTGTGGTGATTTGCTGCAGCAGACCTAGGAAACTGATACAAGCTATTAAAAGATTTTCTTTTTTTTATATATAATCAGATACCATTTTGCAAAGATATACATTATCTTTCTAGGTCTAACACCTTACTTCACTAATTGATAAACTAATTCCTCTGTCTTCAGTCCATCATATCTATATTAGAAATAATGCTCTTTGATGGGGCGCCTGGGTGGCGCAGTCGGTTAAGCGTCCGACTTCAGCCAGGTCACAATCTCGTGGTCCGTGAGTTCGAGCCCCGCGTCAGTCTCTGGGCTGATGGCTCAGAGCCTGGAGCCTGTTTCCGATTCTGTGTCTCCCTCTCTCTCTGCCCCTCCCCCATTCATGCTCTGTCTCTCTCTGTCCCAAAAATAAATAAACGTTGGAAAAAAAAATTAAAAAAAAAAAAAAAGAAATAATGCTCTTTGACATTCTTATACACCTCTGATTTCACTAGTTTGTTCTGATTTCACCAATTTTATATGCATTTGTGTGTGTGTGTGTGGTTATATGCAGTTTTATCATATGTGTAAATTCATACAGTCACTACTACAATCAAGATATAGAACTGCTCTATCAGATTAAGGCTCCGTTTCATACCCCTTTATAGCTACAACAACCCCCTTGTCTCCTCTCCTTCCCTAACCTCTGACAACCACTAATCTGTTCTCCATCTCTATAATTTTGTTGTTTCAATACTGTTAAATAAACAGAGTCATACAGTGTATAATTCTTTTTTATTCAGAAAAATCCCCTTGAGATCCATACAAGTTATTGCATGTATAAGTGGTTTATTCTTTTTTATTGCTGAGTAGTATTGCAGGGTATGGTTGTGTTACCACAGTTGGTTTAACCATTCACCTGCTGAAGGACATTCTAGTTATTTTCAGTTTGGAGCTATTATAAGAAAACCTGCTATGAATATTCAAGTGCAGATTTTTGCATAAACATAAGTTTTTATTTCTCTGGGATGAATGTTCAAGAGTGAAATTGCTGGGTTGTCCGATAAATGCATGTTTAGTTTTTTTAAAAGCTGTCGAACTATGGGGCACCCACCTGGCTCAGTAGGCAGAGCATGAGACTCTTGATCTTGGGATCTCAAGTTCAATCCCCACATTGAGGTAAAGTTTACTTAAAAAAGAAAAAGCTATCTTTGCCCTATGACCCAGCAATTGCACTACTAGGCATTTATCCAAGGGATAGAGGTATGTTGTTTCGAAGGGGCACATGCACCCCAAAGTTTATAGCAGCACAATTAACAATAGCCAAAGTAGGGAAAAAGTCCAAATGTCCATCAATGGATGAATGGATAAAGAATACGTGGTATACACACACATGCACGTGTGCAGGCGTGCGCACACTATGGAGTATTACTCGGCAATCAAAAAGAATGAAATCTTGCCATTCACAACTATGTGGATGGAACTAGAAGGTATTATGCTAAGCAAAATTAGTCAGAGAAAGACAAATATCACATGACTTCACTCATATAAGGACTTTAAGATACAAAACAGATGAACATAAGGGAAGGGAAGCAAAAAATAGCATAAAAACAGGGAGGGGGACAAAAACATAAGAGACTCTTAAATAAGGAGAACAAAGAGAGGGTTATTGGAGGGGTAGTGGGATGAGGGGTGGGTTAAATGGGTAAGGGGAATTAAGGAATCTATTCCTGAAATCATTATTGCACGGTATGCTAACTTTAAAAAAATAAATTAAATAAACATTAAAAAAAAAGAAAAAGCTACCAAACTATTTTGCAGAGTGTATGTACCATTTGACATTCCAACCAGCAATGTATGAATGATCCAGTTTCTCTGAGCATTTGGTATACTCACTACATTTTATTTTAGCCATTTTGATAGTTGTGTAATGATGTATTACAGTGATTTTAATTTGAATTCCCCTAGTAACTAATGATGTTAAACACATTTTCATGTGCCATCCATATACCCTCTTCAGTGAAATGTCTCTTCATATCTTTGTCTATTTTCTAATTGGATTGTAAAGTTTTTTACTGCTCAGTTCTGAGAATTCTTTACATAGTCTAGATACAAGGCACTTACGATTTGCAATTTTTCTCCCAATCTATAGTTTATCTTTTTATCCTCGTTATGGAGTCAGTCTTACAAATCCAAAGTTTTTTCATTCTGATGAGATCTAATTTCTCAATATTTCCTTTATTGATCATTGTTTTGGTGTCAAGTCTATAAACTCTTTGCCTATAAAGTCTACCTCTTGGTTCCGAAGATTTTCTCCTACATTTTTTCTGAAAGTTTGATAGGTTTGCATTTTCTATTTTACATGATATATTTCAAGTTCATTTGGAGGGGCTCAGGTTGAGGTTCATTTATTTGCTTATGGATGTCCAACTGTTGACTTGCTTCTGTGCTGCTGTTAAAAATCACTGAACATATATGTGGGATAAAAGTTTTTCAATAGGATTTTTAATGAGAAATATTGAAATTTCCATTTCTATGACTTTTATTCTACAATAAAAGATTTCTTCACTTTTATTGTAAATGTACTGTTAGAGACCTGGAACTTTTTCTATCCTTGAGAGTGCTTTCGGATCCTATAATACATTGATAGGTTCAGAATAATAGTTACAGCTACAAACAGTAAGTGAAGCCAAAAGCAGACCACTTGGCTACAAAGCAAATTGTCAACAACAGACAGCTTAGTATATTGGTGGGTTCACATATATCAAATCAGGTACAATGGTTGGTCCGTATTCTCATATTTCCTCTTAAAAAGAATTGTTTCTTTTGCATACCAATGCAAACTCTCAGCACATCTAAACTAATATCCCAGTTCTCAGACTTAGAGCGGAGTTCTCTGAACCTTTGACAAATATTTACTTACAAGCTACTATAAACCACACATTGTACTGAGGGCTGGGGATAGAGCAATGAATAAAATAAAGTCCAAGACCTTGAGGAATTTATACTCTAGGAGAGGATAACAAGAAACTTGTAAGTTTTTAAATGTGTATTATAATGTCAAACACTGTGCAGTGTTACAAAGAAATATAAATCAGGAAAGAGTAATGAAGTTGAGAAATTTGGTCTTTTAAACAGGGTGCCTTTGAGGATATAAGATGTAATGAAGTGATAAATTGGGCCATGCAAATAGCTGGGGGAAAATTATTCCAGACAAGAGGAACCAAAAGAGAGAAGGCCTCTGTGATACGAATGTATTCAAGTACAGTCAGGAATAGGAAACCGGCCCTTATGGTTTGAGGTGGGTAATCTAAGGCAAAGAAGAGACCACAAGAAAAACAGGGCCTTGTAGATGTCACAGGCTGAGGCTTAATACCCCAATTTGTTTGTGCATTTGATCAAGATAGCCAAAGAAAGATAGCATAATAAAACCCATTATTGTACTTGGTTTTATGAGCTTTGTCAATAACTTGCAACATGATTTGTGGGTCATCATCCATTTACTTGATAAAATGCATTGTGTACCATATGAGCAATGGATTGTGATAAGTTCCCGGAATGCAAAAGAAAATAGAATACAGTCCCTATGCTTGATAAGTTCACAGGAAAGTGGAGGTGAGGGGACATGCAAAGACAGTATAGTGCCTATCTGTGATAACTAAATATTTGCAAACATAGAGCAAGAATGTTGTAAAAGCACTGAAGAACAAGTCTTAGGGTGTGTAGAGCTGGCTAGGGGCATCAGCAAGTATTTGAAAGAATATTTGAATTGGATGAGTAAGACTTTGTTAGGAGAAGACAAAAAACACTTTAAAGAGAGGAAGGGTAATGGCAAAGGCATGTAGCCTCAGGGCTTATTCCTATCTCCATTACTTAAAAGACAGTATTATTCATCTTCACTCAGGGAAACAAGTCTCTGATGACCAGGATTATCTATATCGCTGGATATGGTTCAACAGAAAAGAATGCCATGCTAATTAAAAATTCTGACAACATTATGACTCTGAGGTACATTATCTCAAAATTTACTTAATGTACTCAAAATGTTCTAATGCTAGCCATTAAGCCTAACTATTCTGCTTAATATCACCCAATCTCTTTTTCATTGTGCAAATTTGCCAAATATTTCTTCTTTTAGCCATCTCTCTGTGATTTCTGCCCTGGGAGTAGTAGTATAAGAAACATCACTTCATTGCTGAGACTGACCACATTCCAGGATCTTAAGGTGTGAGTGTCCTATCTGAACACTCCAACTAAGTAAACTGCTTTTAAAATAATAATTATTATTTGCAACATGCCAGGAATCGTGCTAAGCTTTGAGCAAAAACAAGAAAAGTTTCCCTTTCTGGACCATTATTTAAAAAACTGACAATGATTCTGAGAAGACAGGTGGCAAAATTATAAAATAATTGGGAAACAATTATGGTCCCAAAGCAGAACTGGCCACAAATGTTGAAAGAGTAGTGTATCTTCTGCAAAAGATGTCACACATACGCTCATGATGCACTAAATAAAATTCTGTAAGATTTGTAGATTTGCTGTCTACATTTTCAGTATCCACTTTGAAATGCAAATATCTAGGAAAGAATAGAATTTCTAAAGATATTTCTGAAATAAGTCTCAACTGAGTTTAGAAGAAAGGTTTAATTTTTAAGTGTCAGATTGTTCTAGCAGAGGTGGGCCTGAACAGATTGCCATCATGAGGATGTTGTATGTGTCATATGCCAGGATGAGATAAGGTATCAGAAGAGGTAGGTAGGTACCAGATACAAAATGTGCCTTTCTCCTAATTTTGCATTATTTCATAATAGAATATCCAGCTGTTTTTAAAAGGAGAATGAATTCACTCTTTGGAGTAATAAAGTTATTAAATAACCAAAGTTATTTGCATATGGAATATATGTGCAGCTATTATCTATCAGAATTTAAAATATTTAATGACATGGAAAATCATTCATAACTAGGGAAAAAAACAGCTAGAAAAAACACATATAGAGTAATCCTAACACAAGTACGTAAAATGAGAGGGGAAAGAAAATACACCCCAAGGTAGTAATCTACAAAATGTGTTTCTCACCCTGTTGTTTTTCAAAAATTCCTACAACAAACGTTTTACTCCAGTATTAAGAGAAACAACAAAACTTATTATTTAAATGGGATAAAAAAATATTCTCTCTGATATTAATCCCTATGCCTGCTTCCATGAATTCTGGAGATGAGACAGCACACCCAGTCACCATGGCTGTGCTGGAAGGTTAACATAACTTTTGGGCTGCTTTACTCCAAGTCAATGACTGCTGGCTGCTCCCCTCACATGCCAGGATGCCAGTCCTGCCTGGGAGGGATGAGGACTTGCACTCCCTGTGGCCTTGCTATCTTGCCTGGAATGTGCATCATGGTCAAGATGGAAAGGGATTTTTAAGATTCATGGTTTAAAATGATATGATGAAATATTCTAAGGGGAATGATGAAAGGCGGACTGAATGTTCCTGAACCCTCAAAACAAAATGAAGTATGACAAATGAATTTCTTTTTTACTTGAATCTATTATTTACTCTTCCTGAGTATGATATGAACTGGAGGACAGGAGACTCTCTCAAGCAGAGGATAAAAAAAAAAATCTGGAGAGCTGATAAAATTTCTAATATTACAACCCTTTAAATGTATTTTTGAGTATTTTACATATCTAGTAGAAAAATGTTATTTTACCTAACTTCGTTTAAAACCACAGATAAGGGGCACCTGGGTTGCTCAGTCAGTTAAGCGTCTGACTCTTGGTTTTGGCTCAGGTCATGATCTCACAGTTTGTGAGTCGAGCTCTGCAAGGCGGTCTGTGCTGATAGTACAGAACCTGCTTGAGATTCTCTCTCTCACTCTCCCTCTGCCCCTACCCCACTCATATGTGCTCGCTCTCTCTCTCTCTCTCAAAATAAATATATAAACTTAAAAAAAAAGCACAGATAATGTAAAGATGAATGTGAAGTAGTATTTGATGTACATGTTGAAAGAATGAGTTAAAATTATTTTGAATTGTTTTAGTCATCTTTATTACCTACTTATCCCCATAAATACATATATACATACATAAAGATATACACACATACACATATACACACACACACACACACACACACATACACACATGGATATACATACACATATATTTACATGCATACATATATACACATGTGAACTTAATATATCCACATTACCGATCTTCTATGTCCTTATTTTTAAATATGACCAAAAAACACCAGCATCTGTCTAGCAAATAACTTCAGAATCCACCCCACCCATCTTGAACATAGTCATGAACAATCTATATTGATGGCACAGATACAGCTCCATCCCATTGTTCTCCATTGGAGACACAGTCGCCACCTAAGCCAGTGTTTCACTTTGTTCTACCTCACACGGGTAACATAGGCAGAGTACTCAAAACGGACATATGGTGTTGTGGCAATATTGATAAAGTCTTGTAACAAGAAACCACAGTAACCTCAAATGAGTAGTGCTATGAAACTTATATCCTCAGTGTCACTTGGCTTCTATTGTGGTCAAGACCTAAACAATTCTCAGTGTTCTGAGCATCCACATAAACAGTGTGGTGGCCTGGCCACAATTATCATCTGTTCTGATAATTATCGGTATATGCCATTAGAATCTTCTTCAGGCAAGAGGCCAACATAAATGTAGCAAAGACAGGCATGAAAAACAATGAGGACGGAAGAAAATGCATCCACCCCAGCCAGTGCAGAAGGAAATTTACAATGACTCCACAGAGAATACTTCACTGAGAAACAAAAAAATTCCCAGAAAAAAAGATCAATGTACCCACCTCTAAAGAGAACATTTTGCAAAATTTCACATAAATTTAAGGCAACTGAAACTTTTTGTTGGATTCACAGTAATTGTACTGCATCATAATTCTATTTTGTTTTACACTTCATTTTAAAACATGCAATGTTGTAGCACCTTCATTTTTAAAATTAAGAAAGATAACACTAATGTGAATCACATGTGTTCTTTGAATTTTCAAATACGTGCATGCTTTTCCACTTGACATTAGATTTTCCTTCAGATATAGGAATCTGAAATCACTAAAGAGCAAGGAATAATGAATATAGTTTCCCCAACTGCTCCAACTTTGTGTTACCACCCTCCTCATTCCATATCCATTTATTTCTTAGTTGGGTCAACTTTGGTCTAATTATTTGAGATTTGTGACTGCTATAGGAATAAGAAAAAAGCCAGGAATTAAGAGGGCATGAAATGAGTTTTGAAAGAATCCATAAATGAGTCTAATTTCCTAGTGCTTAAACAAGAGTGAGAGAACCCTAACATACCTACCATCTTTAAAAAGACTTCTTTTCATTTCTGTTTTTTTTTAAGTTTATTTATTTTGAAAGAGAGAATGAGAGAGAATGAGGGAAAGAGAGAGAAGGAAAGAGAAAGAATCCCAAGCAAGTTCTGCACTCCATGCTGAGCCTTGGGGCTCAATCCCATGATGGTGAGATCATGACCTGAGCCGAAATGAAGAGTCAGTAGCTCAACTGACAGCCACCCAGGTGCCCCGTGGGGTTCTCTTTAAATTCCAAACTTCCTATCTTCAAAATGTAGAACATTTTCAGGTCTCCTGCTTGCCTCTTATTTTGTAAGAACTGTTAAGTTTATCAGCCTCTTTCTTAAGCCCAGATATGAGAAAAGAGTTACGTTGACATTTGTTTGGTTAGTTGGTTTTATGTATTTTTTTTTTACATTCTAGTGTCTATTGGGAAACAACACCATGATAAAAAGGACAAACAGGAACCCCACACCTGACCACAATAAAAAAATCGTGGTTTCAAACATCACACAATTGGCTGACCCGTATTTTTTTTTCCTTTGGGCCAACAGCTGCATGACTCACTGATGTATGTTTTGCCTGCCTTCACACTGAGTGGGCTGATGTAAATAGGAAGTGATGAGGAAAATCAATTTGGGGCAAACACATTTTTTCAAGGCTGTAACAGGAAGAGATAGGAAGCCCAGGAAGATACTTGATAGATATTCAACTCTGTAGAAAGGAGGAAGTAGCATGTTGAAGCACGAGGCTAGTTATTTTGAGTTGTTGAACGGAAACGGGATACAACAGAGAAAGGACGCAGATAGGATGCATTTTGTTGCATAGCAACACAGAGGATGGCAGCCACTGTACATAACGGAGACCATCTGTTTGCATGAAAGACTGAGGAGAAACGGTTGTTTACAAGAAAGGAAAAAAAATGAGGTGAATAAAATAAGTCTGCAAAGAATTTATGGGGCTCCATATTCCTTTTAAAAGCATGTTTTGTAATAATATAAGACGACTCTTATTAAGATTTAAATGTTATTTCAAAGAGTTGATTTTAATCCATGAAATATGATGCCTTATACTACCACCCTGACTCTGTACCACACTCCTTGCTTTGGATCAAGCACTTGCTGCACAACTTTCTAGAAAGGCTTGGAGGGGGTTAGGTTGGTGCAGTGTGTACTGTTTATAACTTTGGACAACACAATTCAACCCAAAAGTCAATGTCCAATAAAAATTAATGGTCAGTGGAATCTCCCAGATAGTTATACCAGCAAGACTGTATCTAGAAATGATTAGAAGTGGGACTCTGCTGTATTTCAGATGGGTAAAGGAGGTATCTGGTAAGAAGGTACCAAGGTATATCAAGGAGGCAGAAAAATGAATGATTAGGTTTCCAAGGAACAAGCAAACGCAGTAACCGCCTCCAAGGTCACCCAGCCTGAACCATGCAGGGATCTCAGTCACTGGTAATCCCATCACCAATTTCCCTCAAAGGTCCCTCAGATGAAAGGCATAAACTGGGCTGGTGAACTGGCTAGAACTGGCCAAAATCCTGGTGCAGCACCCCAGCCCACATTGGGACCTTCTGAACTCTGTGTGGTTAAAACTGAGAGAATTTCAGTAAATCACAGTTCAAAAAAAAAAAAAAAATAGTGGCCAATTAGCTTAAAGACAAATTAGTGGAGTGGGGGTGATAAATGAGGAGGGGAGTGAGAATGTTAGCTCCATTAAAGATAAATGTCCTCTCTCCTGTCCTATAAGTTCCTCCAGAGGACTTCCTGGGGAGTAACTCCTATCACAGACCACTGGCTGAAAAGAGAGACATGGAGCCACAACAGTATTTTCCTAGGAAGCCCCTAGTGTAAGTAGGAAAATGTGCAAAGTGGATAAATTCTTCCTTTGGGGACAGGAAGTGCTCTCCAGAAATAATATCCAATTTCCTGCTGCCAAAGACTATCAGCCCTTGGCTGATTCTACTTCTACAGTAATGTACTAGCCTGCTTCCTTCCCTCTACCACTGATATGCCCCAAATTTGCCCCTTTCTCCACCCCACAGAATTATCGAGCCACACTTGTCCAGAGACTGTGCCTCTGTTGCTGTCTTCTTACGCTGGTTGGCAGCCATATCCTTGCTTCTCTTTTATGCAGGGGCACAACTAAGGGGACAAAGGATCTATGTTCACCCAGCAGTGGCACCACAGGCATTATATTAGGGGAAACCATCATCCCATCATAGAAACCTTCACTTTGGTGGTACCAAAAAGAGAACCCTACCCCCAGCAATATTTCATTTTGGAAGAGGTATTTATATGATATCCCACAAGATAGAAAACGTCAAGGAGAATACCAAAAAATTAAAAAGAACATGAGCTAACACTGACCTAGAACAGGATGAGAAGCAGAAGTATTAGTCTATTCGCCACTTTCACCTTACATTATAGGCAAATAACACAGTTAGGAGCATGGACTCTGGTATCAGAGTACTAGGTTCAATTCCAGATTCCCCTCTCTACCGGCCTGATGGCCTTTGGGTTTTCTCATCTGTAAAATGGAAATAACTACACCAAATATCTCATGAGGTGGTGAGGATTTGGGAAGACAACTCACATGAAGCATGTACATAATAAACATATACATACATAGTAAGCACTCACTAAATATTAGCGATGACCATTTGGGGAAACCAATTTTGGCAGATAAAGTTATGAACCTGAAAAATTTTTAATCCATATAATAAATCTAACACAATCCATCATATATGTAGATCTCTGCAAAAAAATGTGGAAAATAGTTTCCCTTGCTGAAATATCAGGAAATCAAAACTACATGACCTGTGATATTCTTAAAGTACATATGTTTATACTGATTAGTGGCTGTACATATTTATTGGAAATTAAAGTTCAATTTTTGGCATGTTTGTTCCTAATAAAAAGTTTATTATAACACAGACCTTTCTCTTGATGTGAATGCTTACCCAGAAGAACCCGAATCAAGATTTCTTAGAGTGTATTAAATTTTTAAGCAATGAAATGATTTTCAAGCTTTAGTCCTGGGATTCCTAAATTTAAATATATCACAATTTCTCAAACTCATGTGTGTAGGCTCTTAGTTTTGCCCTATATAGTTTACACTTGTATATTACAAAATTCTCATGAAATGCAAAAGACAACTGACAATACATTTACTCCCAGAGTAATCACAGAAGACTGGCTAGTACTGGAAGTGCAAAAATTAAGTTCAAATACCAGCTCCACACCTTGTACCTGAGAAATCCTGAGCCTTCTACTCAACCTCTCAGAGCCCCAGTTTCCCGATTTTTAAAATGGTATGAGAACATAAATTCATATTATTAAGACTTGTTTTGCAGTCTAACAAATGATCTATCCTAGAGAATGTTCCTTGTGTGTTTGAGAAGACTGTGTATTCTGCTACTGTTAGATGAAATACTGTAAATGTCTACCTGGTCTAATATGTCATTTAAGCCAATGTTTCCTTATTGATTTTCTACCTGGATGATCTATCCCCATTGTTGAAAGTGGGGTATTGAATTACCCTACTATTATTGTATTGCTATCAATAACTCCCTTCAGACCTGTTAGTATTTGCTTTATATAGTTAGATGTTTCTATGTTGGGTGCATAAACATTTACAAATGTTATATCCTCTTGTTGGATTGATCCCTTTATCATTATCAGATGACCTATTTTGTCTCTTGTATAGTTTTTGGCTTAAAGTCTAAAAGTCTAATTTGTCTGATATTAAGTAAAGTTACCTCTGGTTTCTTTTGGTTTCCATTTGCACAGAGTATCATTTTCCATCATATCAAGCATCTTTTCCATTCACAATGTTATAAAACTGGAAATTAATTAAAAGGATAAAACTGGAAAATTCAGGAGCATGTGAAAATTAAACAACATGCTCTTGAACAACCAATGGGGTCAAAGAAGAAATTAAAAAAAAAAGAAATCAAAAAATATCTTGAGACAAATAAAAATGGAAACACAACACACAAAACTTATGGGATACAGCAAAAGCAATTTAAAGAGGGCAGTTTATAGTGATATACACCTACATTAAGAAAAAAGAAAGATCTCAAACAACCTAACTTTACACCCAAAGGAAACTAGAAAAATGAGAACTAAGCCCAAAATTAACAGAAGGAAAGAAAAAGCAAAGATCAGAGTGCAAAGAAATTCAATAAAGATTATAAAGACAACAGAAATGGTTGATGAAACTGAAACCTGATTTTTTGAAAATATAAACAAAATACACAAAGGTTTAGCTAGAATAATCAAAGGAAAAAGATGACTCATATAAATAAAATTATAAATAAAAAAGGAGACATTCCAACAGTTATTGTATAAATACAAACGATGGTAAGGACCACTACAAACAATTATACCTAAAAATAAATCTATAAAAACCCTAGAAGCACCTGGCTGGCTCAGTCAGTAGAGCATGTGACCCTTTGGGGTCCTGATTTCAAGCCTCATGTTGCATGTAGAGTTTACTTTAAAAAAAAAATCCTAAAGATTCCATCAAAAAACTGTTAGAAATAATAAACAAATTCAGTAAAGTTTTGGGAAACAAAACCAATATAAAAAAATCAGTTGCATGTCTATATACTAATAATCTATCATAACAGAAATTAAGAAAAAAATCCACTTTATAACAACATTAAAAAGAATAAAATGCTTAAGGATAAATTCAACCAAAGAGGTGAAAAATCTATACACTGAAACTATATGATGCTGATGAAAGAAACTGAAGAAGACACAAATAAATGGAAATATATTCCATGTTCGTGGATTAAAAGAATATTGTTAAAATGCCCGTAATATCCAAAGCAATCTACAGAATCAATGCAATATCTATCAGAATTCTAATGCCATTTTTTTTCTCAGAAATAGAACAAACAATCCTAAAATGTGTATGTAACCACAAAAAGTCCTGAATAGCCAAAGCAATCTTAAGAAGAACAAAGCTGAGCACATCAAGGTTCCTAATTTCAAACTGTATTGCAAAGCTACAGTCATCAAAACAGTATGGAATCGGTTTAAAAACAGATACACACACCAACAGAATACAATACAGAGCCCAGAAATAAACCAAACATATATGGTCAGGTAATTTATGATAAAGGAACCAACAATATACAATGGGGAAAGGATAATCTCTACAATAAATGATACTGGGAAAACTGGTTAGCCATATGCAAAAAAATGAAACTAGACTCCTATATCATACACAAAAATTACCTCAAAACAGATTAAACACTTGAACATAAGACCTGAACCCACAAAACTAGTAGGCATTACAGAAAATGTAGAAATATAAGAAAATGTAGGCAATAAACTACTTGACATCAATCTTGGAAGTGATTTTTTAATTTGACAACAAAAGCAAAGGCAACATAAAGCAAAAAGAAATAAGTGGGACTACATCAAACTAAAAAACTTTTGCACAGCAAAGGAAACCATCAAAAAACTGAAAAAGCAACCTACTGAATGGGAGAAAATGTCTACAAATCATCTATCTGATAATGAGTTAATATACAAAATATATAACGAATACATGTGACTTAATAGCAAAAAAAAAAAAAACCTGATTAAAAAATGGGTAGAGGAACTGAATAGACATTTTTCCAAAGAAGACCTACAAAAGGCCAACAGGTACATGTGGGCACTGTCAGTAAGAACGTAAAATGGTGCAGCCACTACAGAAAACAGTTTGGAGTCTCCTCAAAAATTAAAACTAGAACTAGCATATTATCCAGCAATCCCACTTCTAAGTATATGTATGACCAACGGAAATGAAAATAGAATCTTGAAGATATATCCACACTCTCATGTTTACTGTGGCATTATTCACAATAGCCAAGATGCAGAAACAACTTAAGTGCCAGTCAATAGAAGAACATATAATGATATACATATATGTACCATATATATTATGATATATATATATATAATATTAAGTACTATTCAGCCACGACAAAGAAGGAAATCCTGTCTTTTGTGACAACATGGGTGGACCCTGAAGGCATTATGCTAAGTGAAATAAGTCAGATGGAGAAAGATAAATACGGTACGATCTCATGTATATGTAGAATCTAAAAAAGCCAAATTCGGGGTACCTGGGTGGCTAGGCTGGTTAAGAGACCAACTCTTGACTTCGGCGCAGGTCATGATCTCACAGTTCATGAGATTAAGCTGCTGTTGGGCTCTGCACTGACAGCACAGAGCCTGCTTGGGATTCTCTCTATGTCCCTCCTCTGATCATGCTCACTCACTCTCTCTCTCTCAAAATAAATAAACATTGAAAAATTAAATTAAATTAAATTAAATTAAATTAAATTAAGCCAAATTTGTAGAAACAGAGACTGGAATGCTGGCTGCCAGAAACTTGGGGGTGGAGGAAATGTGTGGGTCAAAGAGTACAAATTTCCAGCTATAGGATGAATACATTCTTGGGATCTAATGTGCAATATGGTGATTTTATAGTTAATAATATTGTATTATATACTTGGGAACTGCTAAGAAGGACCTTCAGTGTTCTTACCATAAAAAAGAAATGGTATTTATTTGATGTGATGAAGGTGTTAACTAATGCTACGGTGATAATCATTCTACAATATCTAAGTATGTCAAACCAATACATTGTACACCTTTAAGTTACACAATGTTGTATGTCAATTATATCTCAATAAAACTGGGGAGAAAAAAGAAACCTGGAAGCTCATGCTAATAAAAAACTTGACTTCAGCTTATTTTTCCAAAGATTTTTCAGAAAAGGATTAAGTTTGTGTCTCTGTTATTCAGATGGATGCTTTAATATATACTTTTCTTGGCCACTTATATGTTAGAAACAAAAATAAAGGGGTGCCTCATTGGCTCAATAGGGGGAGCATGTGAATCTTGATCTCAGGGTTGTAAGTTCAAGCCCCACATTGGGTATAGAGATTATTTAAAAATAAAATCTTTAAAAAAAAAAAAGAAACAAAATAAGATCATCTACTTCTAGGATGCAATAAAAAAAAATTTTAATCAATCACAGTCTGCACTTACAATTAATTTTGAAGGGCTTTCTTAAAGTATTCTTATCAGTGACGTGCAAAAAACTGAATCCTTGGCAAAGACTGCAACATATCGTTAGATAAACATTGTAAGTGAACCTTTTTAATGCTCCAGAATACAATTCAACAATGAATACAGTAATTCCAAATTAATATTCCTCAGGTAGGGGCACCAGGCTGGCTCAGTTGGAAGAGGAAGCAAAATCTCGGGGTTGTGAGTTTGAACCCTACATTGGGTATAGAAATTACTAAAAAACCAAATAAACTTAAAAAAAAAATTGCTAGGGCATATAGAACTTAGAATAATATTCTAACATTCTGAGTAGCTATATTAGAACTTGTATGTGTTTTGATGATGTTAGCTACAGCACACAATGTCATCATGTATTTGTTTTTCAAAAATAAAACAATCAAAAAATGATTTACTGCGTCCTTAAAAAAAAAAAGAGTACAACTTGATAGTATGGGATTTTTAATATAAATTAAATGTTTTAGGATAGGAAAATACCTGGCACAAAGCAAGCATGAAACAAATGATCATTTCCTTCCATTCTCCAGTTCATAAAAAAAATTTCTTATGTCAAATTGCTCTATCAAATCCTCAGATGGTAGGTACTATATCTCATCCTCAAATGAAAGAAATGAAGTAATGAATGAGTAAACTGTCTTGGTGACTGCCTCTCCCCTGCAGAGTAGGAGAATTAGTCTTGTTAAACCCCACACGACTCTCTATAGTGTATAGGGAAGAGGCCACTCCATGTGTCTAAGTCCTCAAGACATAGTTATAAGCACTGCACAGTCTCAAAGATGGGTCTCATCTGGTGACAATTTTCCCAGCATCCTGAGAGGTGGGGAAGCTTCTGAAAGTGAACTCCCAAGTTCCTAGCTCACAAGTAATCACTCTCTCCTTAGTCCTTAATAAGAACCAAGAACCTTGACTTGAAGAAAGGTGTGTGTCCCTCAGGTGTGACAGTGGGATGTAATCAGTTTCCATGCACTGTTCCAACCTGTACTAGTCTAAATATATTTGTTTGTTCTTTTTGTTCAGAGGTTCCAAAGGATTATTTGAAAAGTTAAACTCTTTCATGCATGGTTGAGACTTGCTCATGACAAGCTGTTTGCTAAATATGTGATACGTCTAGTTACATAATTACCAGCCCAATTTATGTCAACATAAATGTGTTCCCCATAGGAAAATCTAGGAGATTTGTTCTTGGCACTTGCTAAAACTCACCTTTACCATGTAACTTATTCTCCACAGCAACTTATAAAGTAATCTAGAAAAGCTGAATCGATCACATCATATAGGCAAAGTATAAAGCTGTGATGAATTCACTAGTTAACAGAGGATACTGGTGTAAAACATGTTCATTATGGTTGGTTAAAAGATAACTATACCCCAGGGGTGCCTGGGTGGCTTAGTCAGTTAAGTGTTCGACTCTTGATTGGCTCTGGTCATGATCTCACAGTTCATGGGTTCCAGCCCTGCACAGGGCTCTGTGCTGACAGCTCGGAGCCTGCTTGGGATTCTCTCTCTGCTACACCCTCACCCCTTCTCACACACATGTGTACCCTCTCTCTCTCAAAATAAATAAAATTTAAAAAAAAAAGAAAGCTATACCCCCTATTGCTCTGAGTAATATGCTCAGTAAGAAGCATATCAAATCTAACTGCTATCACATCAAGTTTTAGTTACAACTGAAATGGTTTTTTCTGTGACAGGACTTTTTTCTACATGAATAACCCAATATTTCAGAGACTTAATGCAATGTTGAAAGAAATAGGCTTAATTTACTCCACCAGTCATATTTCTAAAAGTATAGATTTGATGTCAGATCCAACAATCTGGGCTCTAAGATGTCTTCTTTGGAAGCTGATAATCTATAGCACTGTTTTAAAATATTAAAACATGAAAATTAAAACATTAAAATATGATTCATATAAATTAGGAAAACTAATCCAACTGGCTAATAATGACAAAATCTGTGCTTAGTTTTAAATATGGCATAGGCATATCTGTGTGTGTGTGTGTGTGTGTGTGTGTGTGTGTGTGTGTGTAGAAGGAGAAATGGAAGGCAATGGAAAGGAAAAAGAAGATGAAGAGGGGTGGAGAGAAAACGGAGGAGCAGGGAGAGGTTTGGTCTTGGCTGTGACACTGACCCTCACAAGCTGCATGACCCAGCGCAAGTTCCTATGAACTCCCAGCTCCCAGCTTTGTATTGAGAACAATTATTTGTTTGTAAGGTTGTCATTGAGATCCCTTGTCTCGGTGTGTGACCCAATGAAGATGCTCAACAAATGACAGCTGACAATGTCCTTTTCTATCCATGGGTTCATTTGATTATTTAACTCCTAAATGCGCTGTCTACTGGTCCCATTCTTCCTTGAAGAGCCTATGACAGTCTCCTATGCACAGTGCACCTTCACAAAAAATTTTTGTGTCTCACCCACAAGTATTTCTCAAATGCTTATATAATAAAAGCTCATGTTTGTTTCTAACTTCATGAAACACTTTCATGTACATTATGTTATTTGAGCCCTTAACCTAGGAGACTGAGTCCTAACACCCCCCACCACCCTATGAAGGAGGCAGAACAAGGATTACCGTCCCCATCTTACACCTAGAACACTGAAGGTCCCAAAGACCCAGAGATTTGCCTTAACTCTTGCAGCCAGCAAGTGGGCTGGTCTTCTGCCCAGGAACTCTGGCTCCTTCCTGCTCATCCCAGGCTTCCCCTAGAATATGAGCTTTACAAAAGCTGGCACCATCTAGGACCCAATTCTACCCCCTTTATTTCTGTGGATGGTGAGCATTCGAGTACCAATTATTACCATGTACAGCATAGTGGGGTATTTGAAAAAGAAGACACCATTTCACTCTAATGACCACCTTCCTGCCAGTGGTCAGATTGAAATCCCCCGGGGTGGGAGAGAAAACAGTATTTCAGAAGAAGCAGCACAAATAGCTTCCCTTGTTCTCAGCATTTGATTCCATTTTATTTCCTTTCCCTACTACCGTCTGAAATAAGCATCCAGCAAAGTAGTCATTTTCTGGGGCACCCAGTATGTAATTGTTGAGGAAATAACTGTGCTCCATCTGTCTTAGCTAATTTATTGCCACGTACCATGCTGGCCTGAATTGCCGCAGTGACATTGCTGGGTTCAGGTGGAGCACAGGGCACTCCCACTCCCAGTGTTTATGCACAGAGTTTTTACTGGGGGTTGTTTGAATTAAAGATCTGGTGGTTTTTAAAATGGTGCGGGAGGGGCACTGGGGTGGCTCAGTTGGTTAAGGGTCCGACTTCAGCTCAGGTCATGATCTCACGGTTCATAGGTTCGAGCCCTGCGTCGGGCTCTTTGCTGACAGCTCAGAGCCTGGAGCCTGCTTCAGATTCTGTGTCTCCCTCTCTCTCTCTCTCTGCCCCTACCCTGCTCATGCTCTGTCTCTCTCAAAAATAAACAAACATTTTTAAAAAGTTTTTTTTTAAGTGGTGAGGGAGTGAAAACTTTTGTTCTAGATGATTATAGGTTTGACTAAAGAGAAACTTGAAATGGAAGCAAGAGACACAGGTAGAGGTAAAACAGAATGAGCCACTGGATGATCACAAGAATAAAATTTTGCATTTCTAAACTATCTACTTTACAGAGTAGCTCGTTAAACTTTGCAGCTATTAGGTTAGTGCTTACAATTTCTTTTAGATAACACAGAAGTTCCATTTCCTTATTAGTGGAAACTAAGGGCCAGTTACTGGCAATCAACCTGGGGGGGGGAGGGGGGGAGGCACGTTGTACAGCAGTTGGCTCCTGCCCTGAAGAGAAGAATGTCTGAGAAAGCAGGGAGGAAAGACAGAGACCACCAGGGAGTGGCAGAGGTGGCCTGGAGCAGGTGGGGAGCATCAGGCAGGAGGCAAGCTCCCATGACTCATGTAGGACTGTGGTCTCAGAGGTTTGACAAGTGAGTGCAGTGAAAAGCTGGAGAAAAAAAACCACCACTCACTGTGTACCTTCTCCTAGTGAGGGGCAGAGCAGAGGCATGGGAATGTTGATGTGTGCCTACCCAGCCACTCGTCTCACAAAGTGGGGCAGTCTCTATACCTGTTTCCTGAAGTTCTACCTAATGGTCCTTCCTGTGGTTCCCATGGGTCCCCATCTTTTTCCCTTCATGTCAACTATTTTGCATTCTTACTTTTAATGCTGCCATAGAGGAAAATTAATAAAATATAAATTTAAAGTATGTGCAAATTAAATTTATTTGCTCACTTAAGAAATACTTCCTGAGCCCCTATGATGTATCAGCAGAATGTGCCAGGGATACAGCAAATGAAAAGGCAGAGGCAGTCCTGCCCTCTTGGAGATGTGATGTTTGTACTAGGAAGGCAAATACTTAACACTGCTTTAATTTTTAAGGAAGGTCTAATTTTATAAGCAAATCATGTATCTTAAGTATATCAGCAGGAAAAAAAAATGTAGTGTTTGAAAGTTATTGACAAAAGAGTATAAGCTTTTACTATGTACTCAAAGGAAACAGATTCTCTGAGGTTCCTGCTTCTTCCTGGAAGAAATCCACCAGGTGCCATTATAAGGCCCTAACAACCTCCATTATCTTACCTCAAGTATCTTTGATACTATCAGACAGGAGTATTCCAAGCGTGGTCCCCGAACCTGCTTCACCTGCATTACTTGGGAACTCCTTAGAAGTGCACACTATTCCAGGGGTGTCTGTGGCTCAGTAGGTTCAGCATCAGACCTTGGTTCAGGTCATGATCTCATGGCTCGTGAGTTCAAGCCCTGCCTCAGGCTCTGCACCGACAGCTCAGAGCCTGGAGTCTGCTTCAGATTGTGTCTCCCTCTCTCTCTGCCCCTCCTCCCCATCAAAAATAAATAAACATTAAAAAATTAAGAAAAAAAGGAAGAAAGAAAAACAAATGCCCACTATTTGGCCCCAGTTTCGACCTAACAAATCAGAACTCTAGGGCTAGGGCCCAGAAATCCATGTTTCAATAATCCCACCAGGTAATTCTAATGCACACTACAGTGTGAAAGCCTGTTTGATAAGATAACGTCAATCAAAAGTCATCCCCAGTGGCAAGGCTCTTGACCTCAACAGAGTCTCTAGACCTTATTCCCCACACTTGGAACTGCTTGAACATGACTTATAAGCTGATTTTTATCACCTAATCCTTAGGCAAGAAAAATATGAGGACAAAGTTTGATAGCTCAGCATAAAACAAGCTTTACCAGGGTTATCCTCTCAGCTTTGCATTCTGCTTTGAGCAACCAGGCTCTTTTGTATTCTCCTGAGCAAGCCTTGCCCCATTATCCAGTTTCAGTAAATCTGCCATATTATCTTTTGCTTAACCTCTGCCTTCCGTCCCATCTCAATATCTTGGTATCTTCATTTTCTAATTACTCTAGATGACTGCTCTCCCGGCCCTAAAAATGAGGTTCAGGGTCTACAACTCCACACCTGGCTGTCAAACTTTTGTCTGACTCACACTTGCTGTAGGATCCTTTGCCCTGGCTGCTGTGCAACCTCTGTGATCAGGGCTGCATCGCCTGTTCAATCTTCCACTTGCCTGTGCCCCGCAGTCTAACACTCCTGAGATTACAGGTGTTCATTACAGTCAGCTGAAAAATCCATTTGGCCCTTGACAAAAGACCTGAAGTATGTTCTGTTTCCAGATCTTAGTGGATAAACACCTTCCTAGAATTCTAGTTGACAAATAAAATTGTATTCTAGGTGATGAAAAGAGAAATAACTGGGTAGAACATTTATTGACAATCCAATAATCTACCTTTCCTTATGGAACAAAAATTACCTTCAAAGTACCACCCTGATTCAATCACCTAGACTGCAATCCCCACAGTTACTGGTAAGGCTCACATCCCTGTTGTACCCTACTGTGTCTCACGGAGTGTCTTACACAATGCACGGCAACATGGTAAGCACTTGATAAATATGTGCTACATAAATGAAGGCATAGTCTATTCCCCTTCTCTTGTTTTCTAGCTAATTTATAAATTAGCTTAGTCATCATTCTCACATGCTTATTAAGTACCATCATGGGAAACATTAGGGCCGAGACTGACTGTTGATTGTACAAAGAGAACAAAGAGAGGGGAGAGGGTTCATTTAAAACATGCACACTGTCCTGGGGGCCAGACAACTGGATTTCTCTCAAGGCTTAGCCACTGGTTATCTAAGTTACCTGAGCATGTAGCATAAGATGTCTCAATTGCCTCATCTGCAAAAGGATGAGATTGGATTATATAGTCTCAAAATCTCCTTCTGGCTGTATCATTCTAGGACCTTACAGTGGACCAAAGTCCCCTGGTTTTTAATTTTTAGAATAGATTCAACACAGAAGTTGCTGACATGCTACATAACTTATTATATTTCATTGCAGTGCATATATAAAGGTAATTATTTTTCTGCTAATATAGGTAAGAGACATAATTTGCTTTAAAAATGGATATTCCCTTCAAATTTGAAATAGACTACAGGTAGGGGCGCCTGGGTGGCGCAGTCGGTTAAGCGTCCGACTTCAGCCAGGTCACGATCTCGCGGTCCGTGAGTTCGAGCCCCGCGTCAGGCTCTGGGCTGATGGCTCTGGGCTGATGGCTCGGAGCCTGGAGCCTGTTTCCGATTCTGTGTCTCCCTCTCTCTCTGCCCCTCCCCCGTTCATGCTCTGTCTCTCTCTGTCCCAAAAATAAATAAACGTTGAAAAAAAAATTAAAAAAAAAAAAAGAAATAGACTACAGGTAGTCTTGCTCAAGGGTATAGAGGTTGGCTGATCTTGGCTGCAGACTCTGAAATGGGTTCAGGTCTGCTTCACATGTCTCCTCCTTCTCTTTGGATCAGCAGCTACCTGAGGATGTTCTTGTGTTAACTGGTAGAAGCACAAGAAGCCAAGTCAAATCACACGGGAAAATTTAAAACCTCTGTTTGCATCACAGCCACTGATATTCATTCTACTGACCAGGACACGAAAAGATGTTCAACATCATTAAGCCATTAGGGAAATGAAAACCAAAGCAATAAGATACAACTTCACACCCACTAGGATGACTATAATCAAAATGACAGATTATAATAATGTTGTTGAAGATATGGAGGAACTGGAATCCTCAAACATTACTGAAGAAATATAAAATGGTACATCTACTGGAGAAAAAAGATTGGCAATTCTCCAAAATAGAGGTATCTTATGGTTCGATGCTATCCCTATGTATATACTCAAGAGAACTGAAAACATTTGCTCATATAAAAACTTGTACGTGAATGCTCCTAACAGCTTTATTCACAACAGCCAAATGGTGGAAACAACCAAAATGTCCATTAACAAATAAACAAAATATGGCATACCCATACAATGGAATATTATTTGACCATAAAAAGAAATGAAGTCTTATTTCATGCTGCAGCCTACATTAGTCTTTAAAACACTGTAGTGAGTAAAAGAAGCCAGACACAAAAGACCACGTAACATATGATTCTATTTTATATGACATATCCAAAATAGATGGACATATCTTTCTTATAAAGACAGAAAGTAGATTAATGGCGGCTTGGAGTTGGGGGAGGGTGGAATAGGCAGAGACTGCTGACTAGTATATGGTTCCTTTCTGGGGTAATGAAAATGTCCCTAATTAGATGACAGTAAGGGTAGCACATTTGCATGAATATGCTAAAAGCCACTGAACTGTACACTTCAAAATGGTGAAGTTTATGATATATGAATTAAGTTTCAATAAAAAATAAGATTAGAGTTTCCAAAGTAAATCAATGAGATAAGAAAATATGTATGTTCTGCCTATTCTAGAAGGAGGGACTGTGAAGCCACACAGTAAAGGCTTCAATGTATGGTCCATAATTAAAAGGAGTGAAGAAGTGGAAAATTAATCCAGCATACTAAAAATAATGTTCTGTATTTTCATAAATTTTAAGCATATTTTCAAAGCTTAAAAAGCAGAGAGGAATTCTCAGCAGAGATAAACTTGGAAATGCCCAACATTAAATATATATATTTGCCTACAAATAAATTATATATAAATATATATTTTTTTAGATACATATATAGATAGATCTCCTGTAGAAATCCTGCTTTCAGGAGCTTCTTGAAACAACGTGGAAACAAACAATCAAACATCAGTAATGAGGGATGAGAAACAATTGGAATTTGTGAAGCATCTGAATTATAAACATTTTTGAAGTACAGTTTCATTCCTTTCAAGTACAAACAACATAAACTAATCTGGAGAAAAAAATCACCTGGTAGAAATCTTTAGAAAATTAGTTTAATGAGATTTCAAATTGCAATTAGCACATCAATTATCCATATATAAATTGTGTTTCTACAGTGCTTAGTGGAATTTTTTAAGTACCTCAAACCATGTATTCTGTTGAACAACTTAAAAATTTCCTCCTACCCTCAGGTCTTGTTTACATATTTAATGTGTGTTATATACAAATTAAGTGTTTGCTCATGCACCCTAATGTTTATAGCAGCATTATCAACAGCCAAAGTATGGAAAGAGCCAAAACGTCCATCATGGATGAATAGATAAAGAAGATGTGGTGTATATACACACACACACACACACACACACATATATACACACACATATATACACACATATATAATGGAGTATTACTCAGCAATCAAAAAGAATGAAATCTTGCCATTTGCAACCACATGGATGGAACTGGAGGGTATTATGCTAAGTGAAATTAGTCAGTCAGAGAAAAACAAATATCACATGACTTCACTCATATGAGGGCTTTAAAATACAAAACAGATGAACAAAAAGGAAAGCAAAAATAATATAAAAACAGGGAGGGGGACAAAACATAAGAGACTCTTAAATACGGAGAACAAACAGAGGGTTACGGGAGGGGTTGTAGGAGGGGAGATGGGCTAAATGGGTAAGGGGCATTAAAGAATCTGAAATCATTGTTGCACTATATGCTAACTTGGATGTAAATTTAAAAAATAAATTAAATTTAAAAAAAAGAAAAAAAATTAAGTGTTTGCTTAGCAAAATAAACCTCAGTACTACGCTCCTGACTCAACCATCACCAGTTGAAAATCACTCAAGTTCCAATTTCATCTGATCTTCCTCATGATCCATCATGGTAAAGCAGTGAATGGCAATAAAAAGAGATTTTAAATTAGAGTCTCAGAATTAAAGTGCCTGAATGTTCTGATTCTACATATGCAGCTAACGCTCTTTTCTATACACCAGGCTTACAGTGGCCCATGTTAATGTACACCTGAAAAACAAAAGGTCCTCCTACACAGAAATTCCTCTGTGAAGTACAACTCATTAACTCTTCTTAGCTTTATCTAAAACTGACCTGATCAGGTTACAGTTAAACTCATACCTCTCTCATCTTGCCATAACCAAAATATCCTAGGTAATCAGAAGCACAAGTGAAAACTATCAACATGTTCCAAAGGAATCATTCTTTGGTTTGAGATTCCAGGGAAACAATACATACAACCTCCCCACACACACAATCCTACTAAATTGCAGTTACTACCTTCCCATTTACTGCTCAAAACTCTTCAGAAGGGGGTGCACCATGGACAACAAAATCCTTGATTTTGTTGGATACCAGGGAAGAAAAAAGAGAGAGGCAGCAAAAATGTGCACTACAGACGAGACAGAGAAGTGTGGGAAAAGAGCAATGAATGGGTTAGAAGTAATTCTTGGGCAGAAGCAAGACAGGAATAGAGTGAAAACCAAGAAGAGAAGGAACACAAGAAAAAAAAATCATGGGATGGGTTAAACAGGTTACAGGTTAAGGGGATTATGAGTACACTTATGAGCACTGAGGTATTGTATAGAATTGCTGAATCACTATCTTGGACACCTGAAGCTAATATAATACAGTTAACTATACTGGATTGATAATAATTAATTAATAGATGAATAAATAAACAAATAAATAAATAGAAAAGGCTATTCCTCTGACAGTAGGCAAAGCAAAGAAAAGCTAAAAGAAAGAAAAGGGACAGAAACTTAAAACTGAGGAACAAGATACGCAATATTTTATAAGCAAAATTTGGGCAAGTTATCTGACTTCATATGGTAAAAATGGTATCTGTGGAATAAATAAATGAGCATCTAACTCTGAAGTAACAGCAATAAAAGCAAACTCACCATTTCATCTCCAAAACTCATTCTTTGCTGATGTCCTTTCTTCTGTTAATAGTGTCATCCTTTTAGGGGCACCTGGGTGGCTCAGCCGGTTAAGCTTCTGGCTCTGGATTTCCACTGGGGTCATGGTCTCACTATTGGTAGGATCGAGCCCCATGTCAGGCTCTGCCCGGACAGCAAAATGTCTGCTTGGGATTCTCTCTCCTTCTCTCTTTGTCCCTCCCACCTCGCTCTCACGCATGTGTGCACGCTCTCTCTCAAAATAAATTAATTAAAAAAACATTTTTTAATAGTCATTGTTTTCTCAGCTCCCCAAGCTCTTAAAATACTAGAATCATCTCTACTATTCACTTTGCTTCTCCAGTGCCAGCTTCAATCATTGGAGCATAATTAATCGTTTCTTCATGAGGTCTCCTTTACCCACCTTTTCTGTCCACTCTGACCAACTCAATGCATATCTACATTATGGACTCAAATTACCCTGCACCCGCACTAGTAATTGAAGATAGTTCTTGCCTTCAGCGAGTTCAAATGAGACATATAAACAAATACAAGTTGGCCCTTGAATAATGCCGGTTTCAACTGCAACAATCTACCAATAAGCCAGAATTTTTCTTTTTTTCTGCACAAAATTTTATTGTCTCCATTTGGTCTGCAGCTTTGAAGAAGGTTCCAGGGTGGTTGAAAAGCCTCCTAGTGACTGCAGGGATAGGCTCAGGCAAAAGCCCTGACACCGTGGGGCTCCAGAGGTTCCCAGTGGCAACTGAGGGTGAGCCTTTCCAAGAGACACTCACCCAGCCCCGCCTGGAGGCCAGCCAGCCTGCACAGTCAAGTTGTTGCCCATCTTCTTGAACAGTTTCCTCTCCTCATCCAGGAAGTGGTTCTCCAGGAAGTCACAGAGATGGGGGTCTGCCCGGGGACAGGCAGGACATGCACAGTTCAGTACATGCAGCTTCAGGTCATTCTCCGTCCAGGGCCATGGCGGTTTCCATGATGTCTGCGGTTTCTGACTGTCCTGAAAGAGAGCAGAGCCACGGAGCTGGTTTGTTAAGGTCAAGGGACACCTGGCACCCTCTGTTGGAAAGAAATGGCCCATGCTCTCAACATCCACATCCTCCAGGTGGAAACAGTAGCATAGAGAAAGGTAGGTGCCCAGGTCCTTAGATGCACACTGATCAGGTGGTCCATGGAGCCTTCACCTCTGTGGAGTAATTTTGATGAATGTGATCGTTCACGGTTGATCAGCAATGAGGTGCTAAGCTCAAGAAATAGTGTTGGCTGGCCCTGGAGATAGAAGATGGTAAGAAGATGCTTTCAGAGGTTTCAACTGGAAAAGAAGTTGGAAGGGTGGTGGGGGGCTGGAAGAAGCTATTCCCTGGATGTGTTCCCTCCCAACACTGCTGAAGCAAGAGACAGATCCTGTGGATCTGCCTATACATAGATTTTTTTTATAGTACACTACTGTAAGTGTATATTATCTTCCTTATAATTTTCTTAACAACATTATTTTCTCTAACTTACTTTGTGATAAGACTACAATATATAATACATATAACACACAAAATATGTTAGACTGTTTATATTATCAACAAGGCTTTCAGTCAACAGTAGGCTATTAGTAGTTAAGTTTTGGAGAGGTCAAAATTTATACCCAGATTTTTTATGTGAGGGGGTAGTTTTGGTGTCCCTCACCCCCTGCCCCCAACCTTGTTAAAGGGTCAGCTATAATACAGTGTGACAAAAATGACTGTGGAACTAGTTACAAAGAAAAAATGCCTGAGAAACTCATAATTTAATTATAAATCTCCCCTAATCTCACTATCCCTAGCCTCTTCCATTTTTTTTTTTTGAGAGTTCATGAGCATTTAATAGCACTTCCTGTTTAGACATACCATTTCTTTTACATCATTATTTACTTATTTATTTATTACTAACATGAATTCAAGGCAAGTATGCAGTTTCTTTTATACTAAAGCAAATCAGGAAATGAAGACAAAATTGCCATCATCGAATGTTAATCTCCAGAGGGGCACCTGGGTGGCTCAGATGGTTAAGCGTCCCACTCTTGATTTCAGCTCAGGTCATGATTTCATGGTTTGTGCGATCCAGCCTTGCAATATCAGGCTCTGCACTCATAGGGCAGAGCCTGCTTGGGATTCTCTCTCTCCCGCTCTCTCTGTCCCTCCCCCACCTGTGCACCTGTTCTCTCTCTCTCTCAAAATAAATAAATTAGCTAAAATTAAAAAATGCTAACATCCAGAGAACAACATCTCCACAAAGTTGGCCTGAAGACACTCAGATTCTACCAGTTTTTGAGATGTTCCATATTTAGGTAGTATAGACACTGCAGTTGCTTTTAAGCTTTTTCTTTTTTTTTTATTTTTTTTTTAATGTTTTTATTTTATTTTTGAGACAGAGAGAGACAGAGCACAAGCAGGGAAGGGGCAGAGAGAGGGAGACATGGAATCCGAAGCAGGCTCCAGGCTCCGAGCTGTCAGCACAGAACCCGACACGGGGCTCGAACTCACAGACTGTCAGATCATGACCTGAGCCAAAGTTGGACACTTGACCCACTGGACCACCCAGGTGCCCCACTTCCAAGCTTTTTCTGAAGTCATTATTTGGATCTTTGCAAAAAGGTTTTTCTCCTACTTGGCAGCAGATGAACACACATCCTTCACTAGCAAACTTCAGCCCCTCTCCTAAGACTGGTTCAGCCTGTGCACAGTTGGACATCAGCCATTCCCTCCAGCATCCTCAGAGTGAGTAAAGTTGGCAAAAATTGTCTTGCCACTGTGCTGCTCCATAGCCAGTTGCCATCATGAGGGCGCATGACCACAGGGTCTCTGGGTGACACCACCAGGGGCTGGGGCCCCATAAGCCTCTTCCCTTTTAGATAATATTTTTAGCTAATCTATCCTGAAGGATTATGTGCCAGGCATGTATGAAAGGACCAAGCATTTTACATACTTCCTCTCATTTACTCCTCACAATAACCCTAGAGATAGGTGGTATTATCATTCAACACCTCCATTTTAAAAATAGAGCAACAGTATTTTTCACCACAATGAAAAATAAAAATTAATAAATTAAGTTCTTTAATGAGGGAACTAAGGCTCAGAATGGATAAAGTATTTGCCAAAGTTTATACAGCAAATAAATAGTCAAGGCTATGGTTCTGATTCTATACCCATGCTCTTTACCTCTGTGCTATATACTGTACACTATCACCAGATTCGCTTTCTTTTTTTCTAGTGCTTATTTTATTTTTGAGAGAGAGAGTGAGAACACGGAGGGGCAGAGAGAGAGGGAGACAAAGGATTCAAATCAGGCTCTGCTCTGAGACTGGAGAGTCCAATGTGGTGCTTAAACTCACCAACCATGAGATAATGACCTGCATCAGACACTTAACCAACTAAGCCACCCAGGCACCCCCCAGATTCATTTTCTTAAAGTATTCTGTCACTCTCTTTTCCAAAACACATTTCCCACAGGATCAAATCTTTAGCAATTTTCAAGGCCCTTATCACCTAACCACAGCCTCTTTTACTAACTTTACTATTGCCAATACAAACTCCCTCTTCTTCAGAGTGAACTCTACACACTCCCATACATACCAGCTCATTCTAATCCATTCCTCTCCCCAAACCTGATGTGGCCTCCACCTCTCCAACCATTTAAATCCTGCCTATGATTCAAGACCCACTCTAAGTCATACCTTCTCCATAAAAACATTCTCAACCAGCAAAAGCTCACCCTCAAGGCCCTCTTCTCCGAAATCTCAAACTTTACTATGTGCACCATTAACTTGATACATAATTATAGACTGCATTTGATTGCTTTTTAATTTACAAGCATCTAAACCTTAGGAGCACCTGGATGGCTCAGTCAGTTAAGTGTCCAACTCTTGATTTCCAATCAGGTCATTGTCTCATGGTTCGTGAGATGGAGCCCCAGGTCAGGCTCTGCACTGACAATGTGGAGCCTGCTTGGTATTCTCTCTCTTCTCTCTCTCTCTCTCTGCCCCTTCCCCTGCTCACTCTCTCTCTCTCTCTCTCTCTCTTTCTCAAAAATAAATAAATAAACATTAAAAAAATTTAAACCTTACCTGTGAACTCCAACAAGGATTCTAATCTCAGCATTTCTTTATATCCCCTACTTATGCCTTTTTTTTTTTAACATTTACTTATTTTTAAGAAGAGACACAGAGTGTGACTGGGGGAGGGGCAGAGACAGAGGGAGACACAGAATCTGAAGCAGACTCCAGGTTCTGAGCTGTCAGCACAGAGTCAGATGCGGGCTCAAACACCAACCACAAGATCATGACCTGAACCAAAGTCAGACACTTACCCGACTAAGCCACCCAGGTTCCCCCTACCTATGCCTTTAATAAAGAAGGAGCTTAACAAGTGAATACTAGGACATCAATAAATGCCTCATAACTCAGGTAATACTTTGGGGGGTTATAGGAATTGGAAATATAAAGATTAGTGCTTGTTGAAAATCAAATGCATATAAGCAAGGAAAATGTCACAAATATAGCTCTTAAGCACATACACTAACTTTTAATTAATTTTCCAGTAGACACAAGTAAGTGTATTTTAGTATTTTAGCATAAGCACACTGATGTAAAAACAAAAAAAATACAGTCTAAAATACTATTAAGCCACTAAGCTATACATTTTTAATAATACTAAAAGGGAATTAACCCAACTCAAATATCTTGTCAGAATCTAGATATCAGAAGAAAAGGAAAACTGAGGAATCACTGGGAAGAGATACTTCTCTTACTCCATGGACGACCTAAGAGAGAGAGATAAGAGTAAGATATAAGAACTCCCCTGCACAACAATGTGCTTCTGAGAAAAATTATAGAACCATTTACTTTGAAAGTCTCTAAAAATATGGATATAGGAATAATCTTTGCAAACATCCAGATCATGGATTCATTGATTTCCCAAATCAAATATCAAAATGATTTATTTTTCCAAAGTATTCTTTTTCCTAAGAACAAGACAGCAGAGTTAGAGACTTTTAAGGTCATGTCCAACACCATAACCATCCGACCTCTCTTTCTTTCCTGCTGGTGACTCTCCCTCCTAAGCTTTAGAAGAACTTGATCTTTCTAATCATGCATCCAACATCCATTAACCTAAAAACAGTGTTAGCTGAGTTATGGACCTCTTAAAATTCCCTGTGGTGTAATGACAAATTCTGGCTCTGGTCCTCTATAGAATGACACATGTTCAAGCTGTAGTCAGAATGATGAAATGTATGCCATGCAAATGGAGCCTAACTTTTGTGTAATATCAATACTTTCTATTTACACTGATAATACCTTATTCAATCTGCACAATATATTGCTATTTAGTCTCTCTTGGAAACAGTTTGCTTTATGATTCATTAAGTAGTTAAGGTTGCTCTTTCACAACAAGAAGGATGCATTCGTGCCCCTCAACTACACTCTAAGAGTCATGAGTATTTAAATTAGGACATTATAGCCAAACTAAATAGCATATTTATTGTAGTCCTTGTCATTTTTAACCTGAAAAGGTATTGTTCCCTGACACATAGGATAAGAAACAGAATGGTGTGGTTAAAAAAAAAAAATGTGGTATTGGAGCCAGAAGATCCTAGAGGCCAAATTCCAGCTCTACTACTTATTTCTTGTGTGACTTTGAACAACGTACTTAGCCCCTCTAAGATTCAGTATTTTCTTTCTTTTTCTTTTTTTAAGTAGGCTGTACACCCAGCACAAAGCCCAGTGTGGGGCTGGAACTAATGACCCTGAGATCAAGACCTAAGCTGAGATCAAGAGTCAGATGCTTGGGGTGCCTGGGTGGCTCAGTCGGTTAAGCATCCAACTTCAGCTCAGGGTTCAAGCCCCCTGTCAGGCTTTATGCTAGCAGCTCATAGCCCGGATCCTGCTTCAGATTCTGTCTCTCCCTCTCTCTCTCTGCCTAGCCCCCCCCACTCGCACTCTGTCTCTCAGAAATAAACTTTAAAAAATTTTTTTTCAAAAATAAAGAACACTAATTCAAAGGGATACACACTGCTTGTGTTTATTGCAACATTACTGAACCAGCCCAAGTGTCCATCAGTTGATGAAAGTATAAAGAAGATGTTGTATATATATTTATATACATTATATATACATATAATGGATTATTATTCAGTCGTTAAAAAATACTGAAATCTTGCCATTTGCAACAACATGAATAGACCTAGAGAGTTACAATGCTAAGTAAAGTAAGTCAGAGAAAGACAAACGCCGTATGATTTCACTCATATGTAGAATTTAAGGGGTGCCTGGGTGTCTCAATCAGTGGCTGAGCTGTCTGTGCTAACAGTTCAGAGCCTGCAGCTTGCTTTGAATTCTATATCTCCCTCTCTCACTGCCCCTCTCAACCCATGCTCTGTCTCTGTCTCTCAAAAATGAATAAACGTTTAAAAAAATTTTTGTTTAAATAAATAAATAATTTAAGAAACAAAAACAAATGAGCAAAGGGGAAAAAATAAGACAGAGAGAGACAAAGCAAGAAATAGACTCTTAACTGTAGAAAACAATCTGGCATTACCACAAGGGAGGTGGGTGGAGGGATGGGCTAAATAGGTGATGGGGATTAAAGAGATGAGTGCAGAGTGGTGTATGGAAGTACTGAATAATCATATTGTACACCTGAAACTAATATACAACTGTACGTTAACTAACTGGAATTAAAATAAAAACTTAAAAAAAAAAAAGGAGCCATCAACTGCCTGGGACAATGGATGAAAACAGGCCATATTATGGCACATGAATATGCAACTTAAGAACACTGGGAACAATTAAAAGATTCACCAGAAAGAGAAAGAAAAAGAAAAAGAGGGGAGAAAGGGGATCCATATGAATGATTTTGAACTTCTCAACAATCCTGGAAGGCAGATGACAATGGCATTCTATACTGAGATGTTCAATCAAGCGCTATTTTTAATCATACCAAATTTATTAGATGGAGGTAAAGCAGTGCTTAGAGGGAAATTTTTAGCTGTAACACCAAAATTGTAAAAACCTCAAATCAACATGTAAACCTCCACCTTAAGAAACTGGAAACAGAAGAGCAAACCAAACTCAAAGCAATAGAAGGAAGGAAATAAAAGACATTAGGATAGAAATCAATGAAATAGAAAATAGAAAAACAATAGAGAAAAGGCAATGAAAACAAAATTGGTTCTTTGAAAGTATCAATAAAATTGACAAACTTTTAGCTAGACTAACCAAAACTCATTTAAGTTCCTACTCTAAAACTGACATACAAGCTGTCTGAGAGCTTTATATTCTAAGTGACAAGAAAACCACTTATAGGGAAGTTAAGAACTAAAAAGTTACCCTAAAATCCAAGATTGATGATAGTCCTTGACAAAAGAATTGATATTGCCCCAAAGTTTGTAACCTATCAGTGAAATAAAGTCACTTCCCAACACATAAGGTTGGTTTTATGATCCCATGTTTAACTTACAGTCTCACACATCTGTGTTCACCTCTACTAAGGAAGGGGTTAGACTCACCTATACTAAGAAAGCGTTGGCATGCAACAGAGGAATATATGTCTAAAGATATTATATAACATATATACAAATGTACAATAAAACCTTGGTTTGCAAGCATGATTTGTTCTGGAAACATGCTTGAAATCCAAAGCACTTGTATATCAAAGCAAATTTACCCATAAGAAATAATGGAAACTCAAAAGTTTCATTCCACAACCCAAAAATATTCACATAAGAATGATTACCATACTGTAATGTAATACAAAATAATAAATAAAATACAAAATAGTTTTTAAAATGAAAAAATTAACCTGCAATTACCTTTGAAAACCTTTGTGGTTGGTGTGAGAGACAAAAGAGAGAAAGGATACTGTGTAAGACTTTCACTATCACTAACAGAATCACTGCTGTCTAGTGGCTCAATGGCATCTTTTTCTTTTCATGAAACTTTAACAAGGAGCCTATCCAATGACACTTGCTTTGGCCTCCTTTTGAGGATTTCGCGGAAATGTGACATTGCATTGTTGTTAAACAGATTCATGGCTCATACTGTTACAGCCTTACTCTGGTGGTGCTTTTCCACAGAATTTGGCAATGTTTCCCACATTTTACACACCTCCCTAATCTCATTTGAAGTGATAGATTCCTTTGCCTTTTTCTCCTCCTCTGCAGACAAGATCTCCTCCATGACCTCTCACTGTTTTTTTTTTCAGTAGGTTTTACTTTTTATTTATATTTTCATGGCCACTTTTTATTACTTTGATAGTTGACAGATGATCACTTAATATGACAGTGCTTATACTTTCACAGATTTACCAAACATTTGTATTCTTATGACTTTTTTGTTTTGAAAACAATTTTTTTCTTGCAATAAAAAAAAATATTTTCAAAGAGAACTGCTTTCAAAGTTTCATTTACATTGGTACATTAGAGAGCCTTGACCTCTGCAATTACATAATAATTGAATTAACTATTCTTAGAAATCTATCAATTTAGTCTGATTTAATTTAATCTTTTATGGTTTCTTTTAATTTTATATTTTTTAATTTACATCCAAATTGGTTAGCATATAGTGCAACAATGATTTCAGGAGGAGATTCCTTAATCCCCCTTACCCCTTTACCCCATCCCCCCTCCACAACCCCTCCAGTAACCCTGTTTGTTCTCCATATTTAAGAGTCTCTTATGTTTTGTCCCCCTCCCTGTTTTTATATTATTTTTGCTTCCCTTCCCTTATGTTCATCTGTTCTGTGTCTTCCAGTCCTCATATGAGTGAAGTCATGTATTTGTCTTTCTCTGACTAACTTCGCTTAGCATAATACCCTCCAGTTCCATCCACATAGTTGCAAATGGCAAGATTTCATTCTCTTTGATTGCCAAGTAATACTCCATTATACATATATACATATATACATATGTATATATATATGTGTGTATATATATATATATACACACATATATATATACACCTCACATTTTCTTTATCTATTCATCCATCAATGGACATCTGGGCTCTTTCCATACTTTGGCTATTGTTGATAGTGCTGCTATAAACATGGGGGTGCCTGTGTCCCTTCGAAACAGCATACCTGTATCCCTTGGATAAATACCTAGTAGAGCAATTGCTGGGTCATAGGGCAGTTCTATTTTCAATTTTTTGAGGAACCTCCATACTGCTTTCCAGAGTAGCTGCACCAGCTTGCATTCCCACCAGTGCAAAAGAGATCCTCTCTCTCCACATCCTTGCCAACATATGTTGTTGCCTGAGTTGTTAGTGTTAGCCATTCTGACAGGTGTGACGAGGTATTTCATTGTGGTTTTGATCTGTATTTACCTGATGATGGGTAATGTTAAGCATTTTTTCATGTGTCAGTTGGCCATCTGGATGTCTTCTTTGGAGAAGTGTCTATTCATGTCTTTTGCCCATTTCTTCACTGGGTTATTTGCTTTTTGGGTGTTGAGTTTGATAAGTTCTTTATAGATTTTGGATACTAACCCTTTATCTGATATGTCATTTGCAAATATCTTCTCCCATTGTGTCGGTTGCCTTTTAGTTTTGCTGATTTTTTCCTTTGCTGTGCAGAGGCTTTTTATTTTGATGACATCCCAGTAGTTCATTTTTGCTTTTGTTTCTCTTGTCTCTAGAGACGTGTTGAGTAAGAAGTTGCTGCAGGCAAGATCAAAGAGGCTTTTGCCTGCTTTCACCTTGAGGATTTTGATGGCTTCCTGTCTTACATTTAGGTCTTTCATCCATTTCGAGTTTATTTTTGTGCATGCTATAAGTGGTCCAAGTTCATTCTTCTGCACATCACTGTCCAGTTATCCCAGGACCACTTGCTGATGAGACTGTCTATTCCATTGGATATTCTTTCCTGCTTTGTCAAAGATTAGCTGACCATACGTTTGTGAGTCCATTTCTGGGTTCTCTATTCTGTTCCATTGATCTGAGTATCTGTTTTTGTGCCCCATAACCTCTTACTCTTGCTCTTGACACAGATCCATCAGTTCATCAGTGGTCAGCTCCTGGCCATGTTTCCCCACCAGCTCTTGAATGTCACCCTCATTCACTTCCAGTCCCACAATCTTCCCCAAGGACACAATTTCATCCACAACTGGTGATGATCAAGCCCCTCTAAGTCATGTTCAAGAACACAATCAGGCCATAGCTCTCCACACAGAATTGAGGGTTCTCTTGATGACCCCATCCCAGGCTTTATTGATGATCTTGAGGTAGTTCATGATGTGGAAATGATTTTTCCCAAACTCTTGGAAGGTAAGGTTTGATCCTTCAGTCACCTCAAAGCATCGCTGAAAATAGTGCTTTGGTATAAAGCATTCTAAAGTTCAAAATGACCTGCCAATCCATGGGCATACCTTGTTCATTCTTCTCGATGATTTCCTTAACTTCTGTCATAGTCATCTCCTTCTTCTTACTGCCTTTCTTTTCAACCTTTTTCTGCATCGGGGCCATTGTATATGCTCTCACAGATGTTGACTACAGTACAGTATTAATAAACTTTATCATATACAGTATTTAATGTAACTGGCAATAAGGCAGCAGAGGAAAGGTTCTATATCTGTAGGCAGCCTGACCTAGAATGAAGCAAAGCAGTCCTAAGCTTACTCTTATATGAAGAAGCAAAGGACTGTCCATTGGTGCTTTCAAGTGACAAAAAAATACACTAGTGCCAGTTGTGGGCACCTTCCAATGTTCTTAAAAATCACTGATTTCTGCCAAACACAATGGCCTGAGACTGAGGATCCAAGCATGGGGAATGATCACCCACAATCCCGCAGCAAGAGAAAGAGAGAGAGAGAGAAGAACCATTGGCTCAGTTGTGATCATGTGAGATTCAGCATCACTTTCTACTCATATTGCAAAATATTGCTCATTTATCAAGTTAAAATTTATAGAAATATTCGCTCATCTTGCAGTACCCTTGAAGTTACTTACCATTCAAGGTTTTACTGCATATTTGAATGTCTTTGGGTAATTTTTCTTCCATTATTTTACCTCTGTATTGCTTTTTTTCCCCTTTATTCTCTAGTTAACATATAGTGTAGTCTTCGCTTCAGGAGTAGAATCCAATGATTCATCACTTACATATAACACCCAGTGCTCATCTTAACAAGTGCCCTCCTTAATGCCCATCACCCATTTTCCCCACCTCCATCAACCCTCAGTTTGTTCTCCGTATTTAGGAGTCTCTTATGATTTGCCTCCCTCTCTGTTTTTATATTATCTTCCTTCCCTTCCCCTATGATCATCTGTTAAGTTTCTCAAATTCCACATATGGGTGAAATCATATGATGTCTTCTGACTGACTTATTTCGCTCAGCATAATATTCTCCAGTTGCATCCACATTGTTGCAAATGGCAAGATTTCATTCTTTTTCATCACGAAGTAGTATTCCATTGTATATATATACACCGTATCATCTTAATCCATTCATCAGTTGATGGGCATTTGGGCTCTTTCAGTAATTGGTTATTGGTAGCACTGCTATAGACACTGGAGTGCATGTGCCCCTTCTAATCAGCATTTTTGTACCCTTTGGATAAAGTCCTAGTAGTGTAATTGCTGGGTCAAGGGTCTTCTAGTTTCCATTTTTTGAGGAACCTCCACACCGTTTTCCAGAGTGGCTGCACCAGATTGCATTCCCACCAACAGTGCACAAGGGTTCCCCTTTCTCCACATCCTCACCAACATCTGTTGTTTCCTGAATTGTCATACCTCTGTATTTCTAAGTCCACAAAATACTGTGCTGTGCTTAGGAGATTCATTCAATTTTTTTTCTTTCCCTACTTCCCTCAGGATCCATAGCCACAACTGGTCTTACAGTATTTTAGAAATAAGAGTGGTTGCTGTCTTCAAATTTTATGACTTCAGTCAGTCTTATTCCTTTCTCCTTTGGCTGGAATTCTGTTTAACTGAGTATCCATCTGTCATCTGACCTCCCTGTGTCTGCCTTATGTTTCCACATTTTAACTTAGATGGAATTCTCTTGTGGATGAGAAAGGAGAGAGAGTGACGACTGAAAAGATGGAAGGCAGGGAGTTGAAAATAGTGATACACACACACGGACATATACATACATACACACATAAGCACACACATGCATACACAAAGTACAAAAAAACAGAAATTACAAAATTATTAAGAGAAGAAAAACTATGTGATTGAAGTAGGTCACAGTTGGGGGTTTCTACATTACAAGCAATGAATGACCTATGTCTTAACAGAAGTAACTACACAGTTTATTTTATTATAGTATTATATTATTTGTTATATTATCTAAAAGAGATACATTTTAGACACTTTTCTACATGTGTGACATAGTTCACAATTATAACATAAAAATAATAAAAACAAAAATGTACCCCAAAATGCAGAAAAGTCAAAATTAAAAATACTTTTAATTTAAAAATATAATAAAACAAAATTTAAAATAAGTGACAAAACTATTAGCTCTTTATCTGTTTTGCAAATCATTCAACAAAATATAAACATTTCCCAAAAGGAAAATGGACAAAGGCTACTCATAGGCAAGTCTCAAAAAAAGAGAGGAAAAAAGTGAACAGCCAATGTATTAAGCAATGTTCTCTAGAGAACAGAGCCTGCAGAGAGACTTAAGCATGAATGCTTTATGGGGGAGATACAACTTCAGGACAGGGAGGGTGAGGGAATAAGGGAAGGGAGGAGTGAAGGATGAGAAATAAATTCAGATGGTCCTGCATCACCAAAATATGCAGAGCATTTCAGGTCCCAGTGGGTCAGATTATACAGATATGCAGTACCTTAGTCCATGGGTGGGACAGGAATGGAGAGTGAATTTAATTAATTTACAATTTCATTCACTTGACTCTTTCAGCTTGCCCTGCTTGCGCGCGCGCTCTCTCTCTCTCTCTCTCTCTCTCTCTCTCTCTCAAAATTAATAAATAGGGGCACCTGGGTGGCTCAGTCGGTTAAGCATTCAACTTCATTTCAGGTCATGATCTCACCATCTGTGAGTTCAAGCCCCACGTCAGGCTCTGTGCTGACAGCTCAGAGCCTGGAGCCTGCTTCAGATTCTGTGTCTCCCTCTCTCTCTCTGCCCCTCCCTCACTCGCACTCTCTCTCTGTCTCTCAAAAATGAATAAACATTGAAAGAAAGAAAGAAAGAAAGAAAGAAAGAAAGAAAGAAAGAAAGAAAGAAAGAAAGAAAAACTTTAAAAAAAAGAAAAAGAAATTTCTCTATCTTGAACACCAATCTTACATACCAGTGTTATTAAAGGAATCTTTATAGAATGGGAAATCACATTGTTATAGTTGACAACAGAACAAACAATCCTCTGAATGGTTTAAAAACCCAGTTGTATGTTCTGTTCCATCCTTCAGTTATGTGTGCTTAGGAGGTAATTCTAGCGGAGTATAACATAAAAAAGCTGGCTACAGGCAGCAAAACTGTGGTCACATTCATAATTCTTCTGCAGCCAAAGACAACTTGACATACAAGAGGTTTGGGAACTGCCTGATCATCATATAAGATGATCAAACAATAAAAGATAATAAATGTCTTCAAAAAAAAACAAAGAAAAATAATTTTAACTGCTTTCCAAAAGAAAGCCTTAACATTGTACATTGTAGAGATGAATATCTACAGCACAGAATACACTAGCAACTCATAGTTCCTCACAGAGAAAGTGGTTGGTTGAGTGAAGCTTACCACGAAAGAGTAAGTATTACATGATGATATCTGCTGTGAAGAGCTTCAGGTCACACTGTTCCACCAAAGATGCAGTGAAAGCTGAGACACAGATGGAAAGGCAAAGAAACTTTTGCTAAACTGAAAGCCAATTACGTTATTCCACTGCTACATGTCTAGATCTAAGACTTAATAACAAAATTGCCCCAGTGATTATATAAAACATCATGTGTAGACAAAAGAATTTTTTTAATTAAAGATATATGTTATTCAGGGGTGCCTGGGTGGCTCAGTCAGTTGAGCATCCAACTCTTGACTTAGGCTCAGGTCATGATCTCATGGTTTGTGAGATCAAGCCCTGCATTGGGCTTTGTGCTGAGCCTGCTTGGGATTGTCTATCTCAGTCTCTTTCTGTCACTCCCCTGCTCGTGCTCTCTCTCAAAATGAATAAATAAGTTTAAAATATATATAGACGTATATATATATATGTGTATATATATATATATATACACACATATATATATATGCTATTCATTAAGTATCTTTCTCCCATTGAACAAAAAGCTTAAATTTGTGGAATTGCTTCAAAAAAGCTGCATAATTACCACTAATCAAATCTTCAAAGACAGAATATAAACAACAGATAAATTTTTACCTTAGTTGGTTACAATTCCAAAGAAGCAAACACTCAATCACTTAGAGCAACATGGCCATTAGCAACAAATATCATGTTTGTCACAGAAGTGAGCTGAAAATGAGCACCTCTTTAGTAGCCCAAAGTGGAGTCTGAGGCCCATGAGCAGACCAGCAGCTAAGATATCTAGGTAGACAGTAATGTTCCTGTCCCATAATGTCAAACTTTCAAATTATATTATGAAAATCTTAATATGGAACTGTAGTAATAATTAAGTTTATTGACCTCATTTTGAATTTACTTTGGTAAATTCATTTTTGATGGTTACATTTGCCTTTGGTCTCAGTTCCACTCAATATTGGTCTTCATAGTCAATCTCTCAGCATTTGGCCAAGATGAATTTAGTGTTCCTTCACTCTCGATGTACAGAAACCATGGGTGCATTATACAGGTACAACATGAGAAAAAAAATAGGCCAACACGTTAGGCATGACTTTCTCTAGATGCCAGTGAATTATATTCTTCTTTGTACATGTCTCATGTTTCCCAGTTTCTTCAAAAAATATATATTGGTAGTTAGATAAAAAAGAAACAAATGCTCTTTTTAGCAAAATAGCAGGACATACAAATATCATTAAAATGCAGACTTTGATCATTCTGTTTTTATAGTTTATTACAAACGTATCATTGAAAATATTTTAATATGATGACAGAGATGCACAAATTCTAACTCTTGGAGTTCACTTCAGGGCTCTACAAGGATTTTAAGTAGACCTAACATTGCTTGTGCATCTTTATGTTCATGGTGAAGATCTGTGAACTGAGATTGAGTATTTGAATAATTAACAACCTAACTGCAAGCAGAGGAGATGGAAATTTATATCCATCTTATTCCAAAGACAGGTTTAGGACATTTGGCAATTGTAGACTAAGACAAAGAATTGGAACTGAAATGTTGAGTGTGAAATTGAGGTCCATTAGAACATCCCTCAATCTAAATTTTTCCCCATGGAAACAATTCTACCCAAATTTTTTTCTGTGAAAAAAAATTGGTTTTCTTTTAAAAATACATAGTTCTAAAATATATGGAAAATAGCAAGGCTGCCTACATCACAGGACATGTAAAAAATAAAATCCAAATGCATTAAATATTTAAAGACAGAAAAGAAATACATTTTTGGTCTTGGAATAGAAAAACATTTTTTTAGGCAGGATAAAAAACACCACACTTATAAAGGAAATACAGAAGCTAAAATTTTTGTGCCACAAAGTGCAACGATATCTATTGCAGAAACATTCATAAAAATCAAAAATAGAACACAAACTAAATGTCCACCAATAAACAAATTATGATAGTTATAAAATAGAATACTATGTGCCTACTAAAAAGAATAAGGTTTATCTGAATATGTAAACACGGAAAATGATCCAAAATATATTATTAGGTTAAAAGAGAAATTGCAGAAAAATATGTATGGTATAATTTTGTTTTAATAAAATGTATAGGGATATGTATGAATGACTCTTTGCATAGTAAGAATACTATTTAGAAAATAGTAAATAATAGTCTTTATTTCCTCTATAAATCATATTTGCTCATAGTCCTCTCATCCTATGGCCCCAGGGAAAGGATGTCAAATGCTACCTTCATATGGAGAAAGACACAACCTGATCATACAGACACTGGTAAAAAGAGAAGGCCCTTCATCTTCCAGAGGTGGAACGATGCTGTGAAAACTCAAAGGGATGTTTAGAAAATTCAGATAAATATGACTGGATCTGAGAACATCAGATCTAATGGTAGAGATACAGAAATGGCTATGGCAGGGAAAGGTGATCTGCAAGATAGACTTAGCACATAGGCTAGTATACAAAAGATCCATAAATTCCAACCTGCCATGGTGGCAAGGGCATGCTGAGAGGACCCCTGAAATGGCAGGAACCTGGGGTCAGAATGTAGAAGCCACAAAGAGCAGGTACCTCAAGACTGGAAGGTAATGGTGGAGCTTACAGTTAGCAACAGTGGATGCTAACACCATCAAAGACCAGGTAAGACTTGTTAGTGAAGACAGAGGTTAATACCCAGAGAGAGACACGATATCTCAGCTGGAAATCAGATGACAGCAAGTGGATCTCACCTCCTGCACACACATACCCCACTGCTCCCCAGACACGCACACACACACTTCTCACATTGTGTGAAATAAGTCAGCTTTCCTCCACCCAGATGCCCTCTTAAGAAGAAATCGGGGGAAGAAAGAAATCTTAAAAGGCTAAGTTAACCTAAAATAGAACCTGGATGAAACTGAGGCAAAATATATTGTTAAATGGATGCTCCAACACCACCACCCATTACTACCCAAGCATACCAACTATAAATTTTTGGCACAGTATGAATTGTAGAATGTTACATTTTCACTAACTACAAGAAAAAATGGATTATTTTGAGGATTAAATGAACATGACTTAGTGACAGGTTGGATATTGAGGTGTGAGGGAAAGGGAGAAATTAAATATGACCCCCAGGTATCTGCCTTGATTGCCAGATGGAAATAATATCATTAACTAATGTATAAATATGAGAAGAACACCTAGAATGGGCTTATAGGAAAACAGATTAATCTGATTTTTAATCTGTTGAATTTGAAGGGCCTCTGATACACCTTACTAAAGATGTCCTGGAACCAGTTGGAAATTCTGATTCAGAAAAAAGTTTTGGGGGTGCCTCGGTGGCTCAGTCGGTTAAGCGTCTGACTTCAGCTCAGGTTATGATTTCACGGGTTCGTGAGTTTGAGCCCCAAGTAAGGCTCTGTGCTGACAGCTCGGAGCCTGAAGCCCACTTCAGATTCTGTGTCTCCGTCTCTCTACCCCTCCCTTGACTGTGCTCTTTCTCTCTCCGTCAAAAATAAATAAACATTAAAAAATAATAATAAAAAGAAAAGGAAAGAAGTTTTGGAAGTCTTCAAGGTGCACAGCAAATTTAAGCTAATGCTAATGGAAATGGATGAGATCATTCAGGAAAACAAAGTAGAATTCCTGTGCTCTTAGAGCCAACTCTACGTAATCAAGCTCCAATTGGGTTATATTGTCACCTTGATTGTGAACTCCAAAAGAGTAAAGAACCTGCCTTCTAGGTATCTGTGATGTTGTAATTCATAATAAAAAGTATGTATTTGTTCTTTGTCCTGGTTTCTGGCACAGAGCTTCTAAAACACTTATTTCCCTAAGTGGTAAGAGCACAAAGGTGTCTTTTATTATGTTAATGAGGTGACTTTAGAAAGCCACTAGGTAAACTAAGGATGGAGGCTGGTTGCTCTTGGAGCCAATCATGTGATTACAGAGTTGAAACTTTTGGTCCCACCACAGGACCTCCTGGAAAGGGAGAGGGGCTGGAGACCAAGTTCAATCACCAATGGCCAATGATTTAATCTATCATCTCTATGTAGTAAAACCTCCATAAAAACCCAAAAGGGCTGGGTTCAGAGAGCTTCCAGGTTGGTAAACACAAGGAGGTCTGGGAAAAGGCATGAAAGATCTGTCCTCTTTCCTCCTACATTGCCCCATGTGTCTCTTCCATTTGGCTGTTCCTGAGTTCTATCCTTTTATCACAAACTGGTAAGTAAAGTCAGTAAAAACTGGTAAGTAAGTAAAATGTTTCTCTGAGTTCCGTGAGCCTCTCTAGCAAATTAATCAAACCCAAGGAAAGGGTCATTGAAACCTCCAAGCTATAGCTGGTAAGTAGGTCAGAAGCCCAGGTGGCAGGTGGAGTGTGGACTGGGGAGGCGTGGCAGTCTTATAGAACTGAACCCTTAATGTGTGGAATCTGTCACTATCTTCGGGTAGTGTAAGAATTGAGTTGAATTGTAGGACACTCAGCTAGTATCAGAGAATTCCATGGCGTTGGGAGGAGGGGACCCCACACATTGGCATTGGATGCAGAACCTTTAATCTCTAATTCCCTTTAGATTGTACTGAGAATGGGACAAAGCTCAGTAGATACCCATTGCTGAATTATGAAGTATTTCCTTTCTCAGTGGGTGGTAAACAACGATTCCAAGTGGTCACTCTTTCCAGAATTAAAAAGATCTCAGTTTGGCAGAGATAGTCGCCCTCTTTATGTACTTTCCCATAAGGTGGTGATGAACCTGGAAACTGTGGAAACCAATGTCTGGAGATCTTGGGTGGTGTGCAGGTATGAACCAAGGACTTCCCTGGAAGTCAGGAGTCCTGAGTTATAATCTAAACCCTCCTAAAGAAATCATTCACTGCTATCAAAGCTTCAGGTCCCTCCCTACCCCCACCACAAGTAAACAGATACAGAATGCTTCTCATTTGTCTTAATCAATATACTGTGAGTGCTTTAAAGGTATCATCTATAAATATCCTAGACATCCATCCTAACCCACTCTACAATAGTACGAAAAGCTACTAGGTGCAGAGCCTGTCTTGGATCCCTGTTTATTTAACTCCTCAGAAAGAAGTAAATAGAAGGAGATACCATAGTATCTCAGAAATAAAATGTCAGTGGGACTCCAGACAAAACAGTCACATACTCCTTTTAATTTAGTTGTACAGAACAATTCGCATTTCTCCCAAACTTCTTATTCCCAAAAGCTTTGTCACATGTTGTTCTGTCTGACTGAAAGATTGTTAGGCTTCTTCTTCACTTCATAAACTCCAGCTCGTTCTTCAAGGCCCACCTAAAAGTTTCCCCTTTCTAGGAAGACTTCTTTAAGCAGAGTTGGTGACCTGTTACATGGTGCTTCAATTATAGAATTTTTTCACACTGTATTATCACCTATTCATATTTTTCCCCATCTAGACTTCAAGACTGGGACTATATCATTCATTTTTTTAAGTTCAGAACCTGACAGGGCACCTGGGAGGCTCAGGTGGTCAAGCATCCAACTTCAGCTCAGGTCTTGATCTTACAGTTTATGGGTTCAGGCTCTGTGCTGACAGATCAGAGCCTGGAGCCTGCAAAAGATTCTGTGTCTTCCCCTTTCTCTGCCCCTTCCCCATTCGCACTCTGTCTCTCTCTCTCTCAAAAATAAATAAACATTAAAAATAAATAAATAAATAAATAAATAAATAAATAACCTGAGTTCTAATTAAAAAAATAATACACGCTGTTCACAGAAGGTGGTCACTAGTTTTAATGATGCCTCTGATCCTTTGCCTCTGATCTGTGGTCTGATGCCTTGGAATAAACTCGCACAAGGAGGAAAGAATGAACTCCCTGCTGGAAACTCTCTCCCTTTATGGAAGCAAATATAAGATCCTATGCTATAAAGACTACAGTGCAAATTTCTGGCAGGTCCTAGCATGACACTAAGGTTTCCAGAGAAGCATCTCTGATATTCTTTCACACGTCATATCTTCTGAGTATTCGAAGACAGTGGAAGGATGTTTCTGGCTTTATCCCATAACAAAGTTGTCATAATGCATTCTGACATTTTAAAAATACATTCAAAGCTGATAAAATGAAGATTTTGGATTTTGGCATTGGAAAAAGGCCTTGAACTTCAGCCAGAGGGTTCCCAAGAGAAATAAAAGTGATTGGTATTGGAAGCTAGGTAGCAAAATGTATTGGACATTCAAGAACTATTTCAAGGTCCATAATCATTGACTTCACTCTCAGAGAGTTAAAATCTCTTTGCAGTAGCTCTACAGGTTACAGTTCATTACAGTGTTAGGTTAGAGCCACTGTTCTCAACCATGGTGTCATCACTGACTGTACTGAAACCACCTGAGAGGTGGACTGCAAAGAACTTAATACAAATAATAAACTACTAACATTTGTGAATGCTATTTTAGATACAAAATTACTGTAGATCTAATATTTCCTATCAATACATTATCATTAGTATTTCTAGGCATCAATTATTTTTTTCTGAGTTACAGATGTAAAGTTCTAGTCACAGATTAATTCTGTAGAAAATAAACATAAACTGCCATCTACTTTGTTTTGCATAAGAACCACTAGCTTTCATGGCAGTTAAACATCTCTTGATGGGAGGAGTGCCAAAGAATTCTTGAACCTCTTTAATCTCTCAAAGGAATGATTAACAGCAGCATATGTGGCAAAGAGATCCCTAAGAGCTGGGAAATGCATATTGCATTTAACAATATGAAGGTCAACAGGAACCATACTGAGATCAGTTCAGTGCAACAGTTAAAGCAGAAGTCAAATTCAAGTGTTTGGGAAATGAACTGGAATGTATTGTACTTCAGAGACATTCATAGAAGAGAATGGGAAAATTGAACTGCAGCCAGAGGAAGGACAAGAGAGTTGTTATGAAGGAAAAACAAAATAAAAACAAAGCAAAACACCAACAGGTTGAAAAGAAGAAATCAGAGAAGGAGATACAGCTCAAAACATAGGGTGGAGAAGAGATAAATGAGGTCTTATAAGTCGTTAAAAGGAAAGGAGTAAAAAGCATAGATGGAAAGTTAATCCCAGAATAAGAGAAGAAATGTTTCAACTTCTTTTTTTAGTATATGTGCTGTCTAAGGAAGCACAGAAATGTTTCAGCCTTTCAACAGTTAATTTTGTACCTCACATGTCAGGAAGTATATACACATGTGCTCAAAGCATATTTCTCCATCTCTGCCTTCTCCTTCCACCAACAGGAACAGCGTCTACAGGCTGATACACCCTAAAGAAGTCTGTCTGTCTGAAGAAATGCCATCTTTCACAATTCAGCTGGTGATGGTTGGGTACCGTGTTGGACATTTCCCAGCCATAACCACCTATGGCTCTGTGTGAGGCAGCTGAGGAAGGTCTCTTTCGGCAGAACTTTGCTGTAAGCTCAGAATTCACAGTCTCCTGGGCATAGTTAGGCTCAACCAGTTTTTGGAGCATCCTAGTTAGGCATATACATGGCATAGGGAATGGGATACAGAGATATCCTTTTAAAACAATATCCACAGTACAGCTTGCTAATCAAGGTGCCAAAATATACTGGTACATAGTGAATGGATTATGGATATGCTGAGTGATACAAATCCCCTCAAAATGCAGGGCAACTTGTCCTAGACTAACTTGTCCCCAAGCCAGTCACCTCCATCCATAAACAGCCTCCCCTGAGGACCCTCAGAGGACTGAAGGAGTGTGAGCAGAGTTTGACACATCTCAGAAGTGCCTGCAGGGGACAAGCAAAATGACTGTTATCTGGCACTTGCTGCTTCGCCACTCTCTAAGCCTGGCCAAAAGGGTATTCCACTGCCTGGATATTGATTTTTAGGAGCCAGCTCTCTAGATTATTTCAAAATAATAATAAAGCTATTTTGCAGAATGTGTTTGACTTTTTAGAGTGGTCACTTAGAACACATCAGTACCAATGGACAGATGTGTCCAGCATGCATGGTGACAAAGACTCAAGCTGCTTCCTTCCCAGGGCCTGCCAGGAGCCCTGTCAGCCTCACCACCACCTACCGCCTTCATACCATGGGCAGGAATGCACTTTAGGAATCTTTTATATAAACTTCTCCAGCAGCTCCATGAGCCCCGTATCAGAAGGTTAAATGGTGGCTCTTGGCAGACACTGTTTTTTACAGCTTAAATTTCTTGTCATTATATGTATCAGATACATTCATTGCTACTGACTGCCCTAACAATGCAAGTGCATTCTGCAATATGTAACTTTATTATTAAGTTAAAATATCTGATAGGAAAGGTTTTACAGAAATCACATTATCCTAAGAAATAAACATTAATTTCACTTCTAAGCAGAAGGAAAAATGTTATTTCCAATATAATTCAAGTGTTATAAATATTTTTAACCGTTTAAAAGTTTCATCATATAATTGCAGGAAGTTCTATTGTCAAACTTGACCTTAAATATGAAGAGACTATTATTTAAAAAGTCTTAATCAGAAATTATATTTCAACTGTAACACCTGATAATAAAACTTTACGGACATGAAAGCAAGTTTAAGGTTATTAATTTTTTTAATATTTTATTTATAAGTAAGTTCTTTGTAAGTTCTTCTCTTCTCATAACCATTTAATAACAAAAAAGGGGGGGGGGTGCCTGGGTGGCTCAGTGGGTTAAGTATCCAACTTCAGCTCAGGTCATGATCTCATGGCTTTTGAGCTCAAGCCCTGCATCAGGCTCTGTGCTGACAGCTCAGAGTCTGGAGCCTGCTTCGGATTCTGTCTCCCTCTCTCTCTGCCCCTTCCCTATGTACTCGCTCTCTCTCAAAAATAAATAAACATTTGAATTTTTAAAAAAAAAAAAAACAATGAATTTCTCCCCAGGCTTCATATAGACAACTCAAATCCCCTTCGGTTCATTCTACTGCACAATACAAATATCATTTTTCTGTGTGTGTCATTACAATGAAAAAGGTTAGGAAGTACTGATTTACAGATACTAACTGAACATAAGAATAGCAGAAAATACACAAATAAGGCACATTTGATAGAATATGGATGCCTTCATCAGAACATTCCAGAGAAAGACACATCCTTCTCTCGAAGCTATTTGGAAATGAAAGAGAAGTCCTGAGATTTACGGAGTAAATTCTTCTTTCTTCTAATTCCTAAACAATGCATTCTCATCTAATTCATTTTGGTCTTTTAGGTATTGCCTAAATTAATGTAGCACCTGCTTATCTAATACACAGTATCTAATATGCATCCCAGAAGAATGAGAAAGAAAAACCATACTGCAGACACATATACATTGTACCAACCACAAGGGTTGAGATATCCCAAAGAGGGGTTCAGAATGTCCAATATGGAAAATGTTCCACAGACAGAAATTTGACTGTACTGGAAGCAGCTTTGCACAACGAACAAGGACCATGTGGATCCAGAATAAACAGACCTCCTTCAAGAAAGGACCTTAAAATTCAGCTCACAATAAATGAAACATCTCCACCTAAACTCAGAGAATGAAAGCCCAGGCCAAAGTGAACAGAGAAGCCTCAGATCTTGGCTTATATAATTTCTTGTGACTCCAAGATCAAGTAAATAAATAATAGGCAATAACTGACTTCATTTGGAGCCATTTAAAATGACTGCCTCCTTCAGCAGTCCTGTAGAGCACCCCAAACACAGATAGGACCTGACAAGCAGGCAGCTACGAGCTGGCCCAAGAGCTAAGCTGTTGGTAGGAAGGCATCTGGGAAACAGAAAGGCAAATGCGTTGAAGCAGTTGCCTGAAATCCCCAAAGCTTTCTCCATTAATGCCTGTTTTAAAATGCCGAGAGCATTTCTGTGAACTATTAAGGGTAGGCAGAGTTACCTAATGAGGCTGTTAAATTCATTAGCCGTGTGCTTCATCTTTCTTGGTTTCCAACGTGCACGTGAAGGAGACCTCAGAGAAGTCTGTCAGAGGTCATAACTGCAAGGTGGTCACTCAGTCCTGAGCCTTAGTGAAAGGCTCAAGGCTCCTCCTAAACCATTTCTTTGAAAATACAATGGATTAATTACTGTCATTTGCATCTGTAGCTATGCAAGCTATGATAATGATGTGCTCTAATGAAACCTATGCCTCAGGCTATAAGCTGACGACCTGAGGGGCTGAGGGAGGATTCTCTCCACCTGAGCCCCGGGATTTCCTAAATCCTAAAGTGTGTTAGAAAAGTTGGGGAATGGTTCATAACTTGGGGCAAATTCCTAACTGTAGACAAGCTACGCTGGGTCTTATATTCATAGCTCTCAGAAACTTTTACATGCCAGAGTTTGTTAATCTACATGTTGCCAAACACTGACAACATTTATTTGGGTGAAAGACCATTTAATCACGACTAGTTCTCAACTGATTTATAAGGCTCTTCCAAAATATACGCATCTAGGCCACCTTGATTCAAGCCTAGTTTTCCTATTATTAGAAAAAAGTACCTCTGCTCTCTACAGAAAAAAAGATTATATTTTTTAATAGTCTTTAAACAGGATCCTTATAATTTTCTCAAATCTTAGGGTCTCAAGTTGTATGTTTATTAATCCGCAGGAATGGAGCTTGCTTTCTGCTAACGCTTTTTTTTTCTTCTAATTTTTTTAAGCAGCCTCCACACCCAGCATGGAGCCCAATGCAGGGCTTAAACTCACAACCCTGAGCTGAGATCAAGAGTCAGATATTTAACCGACTGAGCCATGAAGGCGTCCCCCAATTTTTTTTAATTGAAGTTGACATACAATGTTATACTGTTGCAGGTGTACAACAGGGATTGGTGAGTGTAGTTACCATGTGTCATCACACAACATTATTACAGTGTACTACTGTTTTCTTTAATATCAATTGCACGGTTTACAAAGCAAGTGGTCCAAAAGACAGTAGACTGTATCTGTGTTGAAAAATTAAAAAGTGAAAAAAAAATCTATCAATGATTTCAAAAACTGGCCGAAGGAATGTTACTTAGCTAGAGATTTCAAAATACTGATTTTTCACTTCTCATCTGGAAATGTGGGAGCTGGACAGCCTCCCTGTAGTCATTTTGAGTATTTCCTTTTATTAGACAAATTTGAATAATTGTTTAACCAGTTTCAACCGTGTTGCATTAATCACAGCAAGACTTGGAGGAAAGAATTCGAAGGTGAAGCAACACCCTGGGATTTTTGTTTTTGCTGGGAGGTGCAGATAGTTGTTAGTTTGTTGTCACGCCCTGTTAGACTCTTGAATGCTGCTGTGTTCTTAAAACATATAGACTATATTTTCAGTTCACAAAGAACTTTTGCAGGTATTATCTAACGCAGATCAACTTAAATGCAAAAAAGAGAAATGTTACCCAAAGAACAATTGTTTACGAGTTGAAATTTTGTGAAAAAATGTTTAATCAATACTTCAAGATTTTCTTCTACCCTGGTAAGTTTGCAAAACTTAGCAAGTAAAAATACAAGACACCCACTTAAATTTGAATTTCAGAAAAACAAATAATACTTTGTTTAGTATAAATATGTCCATGTAATATTTGGGACACATTATACTAAAAAATTATTTGTTGCTTATCCTAAATGTAAATTTAACTGGGCATTGTGTATTTTACCTGGTAACCCTATTGGTAGAGAATAACCTAAAAATCCTCTTCTAGCCAGGCTTTCTAGCAAGTAATTATTTGAGCAGAGAACACTAGGAGGCCTCTTTTTAAATGAAGTCAGGGTAATTTAGTAAAGCAAAGATTCTCTCTGAAAAACAATTGTGTCCTAAAGTGTTATTTTTGCACATCTGTATTTTTGTGCAATACATTTCTCAAAGTACTCTACACCTTTAAAAGCATAATTTTGAAATAGGAAGAATCATTTCTGTTTAAGTCTGTTTCAGGCTCAATCATCACAGAAACGCACGTTGATAAAGAAAAAAAAGGGGCGCCTGGGTGGCTCAGTCGGTTAAGTGTCCGACTTCAGCTCAGGTTATGATCTCACGGTCAGTGTGTTCGAGCCCCGCATTGGGCTCTGTGCTGACAGCTCAGAGCCTGGAGCCTGTTTCAGATTCTGTGTCTCCCTCTTTCTCTGACCTTCCCCTGTTCATGCTCTCTCTGTCTCAAAAATAAATAAATGTTTAAAAAAAAAGAAAGAACAAGATGTAGGCAGCAAAGACAACGATAAGCTTCAGTTATCTTTAAGACAAAAAACATTACAATAAATTAAGGATGAAAAACTGCCTTTCCTAGACATCATTTTAACTAACCAGAATATAACTGATCTTATGGTATTCTGTTCTTTAAATATGATATATTATGGCCTTACTCTGCTCTTGGCAGAAGGTATAATGTTTATAGGAAATAAGCTTAAAGATTGTAGGAGCTAGGTGATTCAAAAATTACAATGCTGTATTTCTAGACAGACGACCTAGACAGGATAGGTCTGAAGAAAAAATCCACGGCTGTGTGGAAATTGAAATACTCAACACAAAGAGTTGAGGGACCACTAACAGAGGCCATTTTACCTACCCTTCAAAGTATCCCTGACATCTATCTCCATCAATTCCTTCCCCATTGCTATTGTCAGAGAAACAGTTTTCTGTGTGATGCAATGCTGAGTAAGCCCAATGTGAAGCACCAATGTTTGTCAGGGTCTTACATTCAGATTAAAAGTCACTTTCGCTGAAATTATTATTCTAGAATCCTATAAGCAGAACTGTCTTGGAGAAGGAAAAACTAAGGTCACATTCACCTCAGACCTACACAGTGTTTAGAAAAAGATATGAGCAATGATGTTCTCCCAACCCATCCTTGGGAAAGTGCAACCGCCTCTAGTGTATAAACATGGGCCATTCCCCTCCCCATGTGACTTATAGAATGCGTGTTCTCATAAATAATACATGAAAGATGCTGCAATTGCATTGTTTTGAAGCTGAAGGTCATCAGTATTCTTTCCAAATTATCACAGTGGCGATTCTATTTTCCAAGAACTTGGTTGTTTAAAGAGGTTATTCCAAAATTGTTTGCATCTGTTTAGGACATGAGGATCATGTCTGACCAACACAAACAACCAAAGGGCAGGTCACTTATTAGAGATAAAACCAGACTGGGGAAAAACTCACAATATTTAGTATTAGGATATCTTCTCTATGTAACAATAGGAAACATAAGGGGCTCTTGTTATAACATCATAGCTCTTGGGAGTCTAAAATCTATGGCTATTTCTGATTGACTTAATTATTTAAGTACCTGAGCATAAAAAATAAAACTTCATCTTTTCCTTCTTTAATTGTCATTTTTTAATGCTTTGAAGTTTCAATATGCCCGCTTATGACTTACTAGGAATAGACAATGATCATCAAACCAACAAAAAATTACTTAGCACTTACCATGAACTTGGCCACATATTAGATCCTATGAGGGATAAAGAGATAAACAAGGTATAGTCTTGTCCTCACAGAGCTTAAGTTTACACACTAGCAGAGAACTGGACTATAATAACTATACTACAAATTAGAATATGTAAGTGCCCAAGCAAAGAAGTAAACAGTAATGAGAACACATACAAGGAAAAGTTTAATTTAGGGTTTCTAGAAAGATAGCTTCTGAGTCTAAGGTAGTGGGTAGGATTTCATTTAGCAGATTTGGGGGGAAAAACAAAAATTCCAAATGTGCATTAGTTCAAAAGCACAGAAGTAATAAATGGTGGGACATGGTCACAAAACGGTTGGGTATAGGATGGCTGAGAAAGAACAGGAATGATAAGTTTGACAATAGAGTATAAATAATAGCATACTCATTATGATAGACTTCTAATTTGGTTTTTGTTTTGTTCTCTTGTTTATTTTTTGCTTTCCCAATATCTGCTTCTGGTATCCACTTTCCTTATTCTGGCAACAGTATTGGATTTTTTTCTCTACAGAACAGTCAGTTGCTGTTCCAGTAGGGCTAAAGACAGTGTAGAGTAGGAAGAAAAGAAGTCTAGGAGAGCGCCTCAATATATCCCAGCACTTAATAACTGCATGGAGGAAGGCAGCCCATAAAGGAACAGAGAAGAGATGACAAGATGTAGGAGCAGGCTGGCAAGAAGGTCAGGAAATGGACACTGCCAGAATAGACAACTTTTTCAAGTCTTGAAGGTGAATGTGCTGTAAAAGAAAGATGACTGATACGGCAGGGGCACAGAGGGAAATGAGGGATCGAGTGAGGGTTGGTTGGTTTGTTTTTAATTGGATGTACTTAAGCATGATTAAAAATTGATGGGGAGAATCTGAGAGAAAGATGATGCTTGAGAAAAAAGAAGCAATACTTTATTTAGATCCTATATGTTATCCATCATAGATGGCAAAAGTATCACTGACTGATCTGGTAGGTTTTCAAATTTTCTCAAATTCAACTGATTCAGTCAAACGGCAGAACACTTTAAAAGTAAACAAATAAAAAGAAAACAGAAATGATTAACAGTGTGAGGTTCCTGGAAGGTGGAGGCGATGTGATCCAGAGTACAGACCGGTAGGCCCTGCCACAGGATAGGGATGACAAAGAGGTGCAGAAGAAGAGACAACAGCAAGTTCGGTATCGGGAAAAGAGGGCATTCGCAGACAATGGAAGTACGAGTGATGTGAAATCAGGCACCAACATGGACGAGAGCTAAAAAGGGAAAATAAAGTTGGAGGACGGGAATAAGTTGCTGCAAGCACCACTACTGGTTAAGTTTTTCAGTAGAAATATTTATTTCCACATTGACTTGGCTTGCCCAGCAAAGCAGCTAAATGGAAGAAACATGTTTGGAGATACGTGAAAATGTCTCTCTCTTGAAAATTAGTAGACTGCAAGTAAAATAATACTTTTAACCCTCCAGGTTTAGACTGGATAATGCAAGTTTTATTTATTTTTTAAAGCAAGTGGGTTTTTTTTCATGTTTTTAATGTTTTTTAATTTATTTTGAGAGAGAGACACCAAGTTGGGGAGGGGCAGAGAGACAGAGAGAGAGAGAGAGAGAGAGAGAGAGAGAATCCCAAGCAGGCTCTGCACTGTCAGCACACTGCATAAGGCTAGCGCCCACAAACTGTGAGACAGTGACCTGAGCTGAAACCAAGAGCTGGACTCTTAACCGACTGAGCCACCCAAGTGCCCCCTAAAAGCAAATTTTAAATGACAAACTGAAAATGGGTTTTGGAACCAACAACTAAAGTCTGTATTGCCAAGTGGTTAGTATGCTCATCGTGTGAGAACCATTCATTTATATAAATTATATAAAGTACAGTTACTGATGGCCACACCAAACATTCAAATTTAATCAGTATAAGGATAAATGGGTTGTATAAATAAATAAATAAATAAATAAATAAATAAATAAATAAATAAAACAATGCTTTTGTCTTTGCTGCTTGGTTATAAAAGCCTTATTCCATCACAAATATTTTAAAGGTACCATAAACAACAATCCACCGACATAAATCAGAGCATATACCTTGCAAAGCAATATCACTGATGTCTATTATCTGGCTGTGATTGATTATCTGCTTATCCCAAACTCATCTAAGTTCCAATCCAGATTGTACACTGAAAGCAGGCTTGGTTCTGAAAATAGGGGAAAATTATTTTCAAAGCCAATGCATTAGTGGTCTAGAATTTTTAGTTACTCATCTTAAACATATGCACAATCTGGAACAAAAGTAATTGCTAAGTAGTAGTAGCAGAGTAGTCTAAGTCACATGGGAGACGGGCAAGATGCCCACATGTTTCTTGAAAAGGAAGTTCCTGGTATACGATTTTAAAGGCAGCTTTGTTAAACTGGCGTTCAGTAAAGGCCAAAAAAGGATCTATAGAGAATTCCAAGCTCATATTTATCTTGTCGCATATCAATTTTTTATCAAAGTAATCATTTTATCACTAGTTTTTAAAAGCTTAGATAAAATTTTTTTTTTAATTTGTCAATGATTATGTTCTACTTTTAAATATTCTTTTTTTTTTCAAATTTTTTTTCTAATGTTTATTTATTTTGGAGAGAGAGAGAGAGACAGAGCACAAGCAGGGGAGGGACAGAGAGAGAGAGGGAGGCACAGAATCCCAAGTAGGCTCCAGGCTCTGAGCTGTCAGCACAAAGGCCAACGCGGGGCTTGAACCCACAAACTGCAAAATCATGGCTTGAGCTGAAGTCAGATGCTTAACTGACTGAGCCACCCAGGTGCCCCTAATTTTAAATATTCTGATTTTGGGGTGTCTGCATGGCTGTCAGTTAAGAGTCGGATTTCAGCTCAAGTCATGATCTCACATGGGTTCATGTGGGTTCAAGTCCTGCATCAGGCTCTATGCTGACAGTGCAGAGCCTCCTTAAGATTCTCTCTCTCCAGGGGCGCCTGGGTGGCGCAGTCGGTTAAGCGTCCGACTTCAGCCAGGTCACGATCTCGCGGTCCGGGAGTTCGAGCCCCGCGTCGGGCTCTGGGCTGATGGCTCAGAGCCTGGAGCCTGTTTCTGATTCTGTGTCTCCCTCTCTCTCTGCCCCTCCCCCGTTCATGCTCTGTCTCTCTCTGTCCCAAAAATAAATAAACGTTGAAAAAAAAAAAATTTTTAAAAAAAAGATTCTCTCTCTCCCTCGCTCTCTGCCCCTCCCCCATTCACAGATTCTCTCTCTCTCTCTCAAAATAAATAAATAAAACTTTAATTTCTTTTTTTTTAGATTTATTTATTTTTGATAGAAGAGAGAGACAGAGCATAAGTGGGGGAGGAGCAGAGAGAGAGGGAGACACAGAATCTGAAACAGGCTCCAAGCTCTTGAGCTGTCAGCACAGAGCCCAATGCAGGGTTTGAACTGACAAACCACGAGATCATGGCATGAGCTGAAGTCGGACGTTTAACCGACTGAGCCACCCAGGCACCCCTCAAAATAAATAAATAAAACTTTAAAAAAATAAATGAGTAAATGTTCTGACTTTTACTATTCTCTCTTGGTCAGATTCTTTAGTCTACCTTCTCCTTCATGACATATTTTCTTGTGCGTATCTCTTTATCATCTGTCAAAACCCGGTTTAAAATGCCATCTCCTCAGGGGTGCCAGGGTGGCTCAGTCAGTTAAGCTTCTGACTTCGGCTCAAGTCATGATCTCGCAGTTAGTGAGTTTGAGCCCCACGTCTGGCTCTGTGCTGACAGTTCAGAACCTGGAGCCTGCTTCAGATTCAGTTCTCTCCCTCTCTCTACCCCTCCCCTGCTTGTGTTCTGTCTCTCAAAAATAAATTAATGTTAAAAAAAATATGCCACCTCCTCAGTGAAGCTTTCCCAACTTCAATTAATAAATTAGTTCCCCGTCCTCCTCACATGGCATTATATAGCTATACACCTCTCTCTGCCCCTAGACCTTTTTGTGTCCCTAGCATTGAGCACCGTTTCTGACATTGTAATCTCAATAAATGCATGAGTTTGAAAGTCACTAGTATTTATAGGTAAGCACGAAAATAACTGTCATGACCTCTCAAGTACTTCCCTAATGCCATCCAGGTTACACATTATGTTCTCTGCAGACAAGACTCCAAATGCTAGCCTTTCCACTCACCCAGGCCGTTTTGGACTCATCCTCATCAATTCTGTATTTACAACTTTGTATGTACTCTCATATTTGCACCCATGTCCCAATCTCTGTCACTGTCAATCCCTCACTCTCTCCCTCACCAGAATTTATATCTCTATGGTAGGAGACAATGAGAAGTCTGTATTCTCTTAGCCCCTTATTGCTATTTTCAGACAGTTCTTCTAGCACTTTTATCTACAAAACCCTCTTCCCCTGAAGTTCATGCCTCCTTATTTATTACCAGCATCTCCATTTCCTTGTCAATTTCAAACACCTGTTTCAAAACCATGACCCAAAAGTCATTGATGACTGTGGCACCCAATTCACATTTTTTCTCTCATCTCTTATGTTATTATGGGCAACTTCAACAATTATGTGGAAGCTTAAAAATTGGAAAAGAACTACCTGGTATTTTTTAGCACCTTCTATGTGCTAAATACTGTGCAAGTGCTTTCATGAATTATCTTGTTTAATCCTCCCACTGATCCCATGAGACATGTGCTACAATTAACCCCATTTTACAGGTGAGAAAATGGAAGCTTAGACACTCTTACTGACTCTTGGCCAAGATCACACAGCAAGCAACTAAGTAGTAGAACTGAGAGGGAAACTCAGGCAGCATGACCACTGGGCTGCACTTTAAACCACTAGCCCATGCTGTCCCCAGATTAACAGAAAAACCACAGTTCCTTGATTTCCCAAACATGGTGGCCTCTCCCTTCATAACAACAAACTCCCAGTGCCAAACCAGGAGTCTGTGGGCACTGGGAACTGCTCCTATATGAAATATCCCAAACTGCATTACACCTTCTCCCTCCACCTCACCTGACTGCTTGCTGCCCTCCCACATGTTCCTCTACCCCATGGAGATTTCAGTCCTTCTACTCACCCCCTACTAATCTCCCTTACCCACACTTTCTAGACCGTTAATAACCATCTAACCTGCACCCTCAACAAGCTAATGCCCTGTTCTCCAGCCTTACTGCTCCCCAAATTTCTAATCATGATCCATTTTAATCACATGCCTTTCCTCTCCTGTATCTAGCCCTGACATTACCTCGCCATTCAGCAGCATCTGATTATGATGCTGTCCCTCACCTTATAGTACTTGGGGCTGGGTTTTCCTGGTTTTTATATCTCCTGACCTTTCTTTCTAAGGATCTCTATTTGGTTTTTCTGACCAAACTTTCAATGTTGGATTCCAAGGGTTTTCTCACTGACTCTTTTATAATTTGAAAATAATTTGGGGGCATCTGGGTGGCTCAATCGGTTGAGCATCTGACTCTTGATTTCGGCTCAGGTCGTGATCTCACAGTTTGTGACATGGAGCCCTGAGTAGGGCTTTGCGCTGGCAGCACAGAGCCTGCTTGGGATTCTCTCTCTCCCCATCTCTCTCTGCCCCTCCCCCCACTTCTCTCAAAAATAAACTTTAAAAAAATACTCTGTATGATACTATAATGGGGGATAAATGTCATTATACATTTGTCCAAATCCATAAAATGAACAACACCAAGAGTTAGCCTTAATGCAAACTATGGACTTTGAGTGATTACGATGTATCAATGTAAGTTCAACTGTACCAAATGTACCATTCTGTGGGCTATGTTGATAATGTGGAAGGCTGTGCACGTGTGATGGCAGCAGGTATTAAAGTCTAAAAAAAAAAAACTTTATAGTATAAGCTGTACGTATTTCTACAATTTTATCCTTCTACAACTTGTTCTTTTCATTCAAATTTTCAACATTATCTTTAGACATCTAAAACAATTTATCTTTTCTCCTACTAGTAGACATTTAGGCTGTTCCCAGCTTTTTACAACTGTAAATAACACTGCAGTAAGCATTCCTTTTTCTTGGTGCACATGAGACTTTCTTGAAGATTTTCAAACTTTTTTTAATCAGGACAGCTTTACACTCTTAAAAATCCCTGAGGACCCCAAGGAACTTTTGTTTATGTGAATTATATCTATAAATATTTGTCATATCAGAAGTTGAAACTTAAATATTAACAATGCAGGGCACCTGGCTGTCTCAGTCTGAAGAGACTACAACTCTTGGGTTGTGAGTTCGAGCCCTACACTCCATGCTTGCAGGGTGTGGAACCTGCTTAAGATTTTTTCTCTCCCTCTCCCTCTGCTCCTCCCCCACTTGCACACATGTACAATAAATAAATACATACATACATACATACATACATACTTTATTAAAAAGCTTTGGGGGCGCCTGGGTGGCGCAGTCGGTTAAGCGTCCGACTTCAGCCAGGTCACGATCTCGCGGTCCGTGAGTTCGAGCCCTGCGTCAGGCTCTGGGCTGATGGCTCGGAGCCTGGAGCCTGTTTCCGATTCTGTGTCTCCCTCTCTCTCTGCCCCTCCCCCGTTCATGCTCTGTCTCTCTCTGTCCCAAAAATAAATAAATGTTGAAAAAAAATTTAAAAAAAAAAAAAAAAAAAAAAAAAGCTTTGACCTGGGGCGCCTGGGTGGCTCAGTCGGTTAAGTGGCCGACTTCGGACCAGGTCATGATCTCGCGGTCTGTGAGTTCGAGCCCCGCGTCGGGCTCTGTGCTGACAGCTCAGAGCCTGGAGCCTGTTTCAGATTCTGTGTCTCCCTCTCTCTGACCCTCCCCCGTTCATGCTTTGTCTCTCTCTGTCTCAAAAATAAATAAACGCTAAAAAAAAAAAAAAAAAGAAAAGAAAAAAGCTTTGACCTTCCAAAACCCCTAAAGGATCTCAGGGGCGACCAAAGGTCCCAGATCACATTGTGAGAGCCGCTACTCTTAGGTATATACAAGGTTGAAGATCTCTGCATTAATATAACACTGCCAAATTTCTCTCCAAAGTGGTTATACTAGATACACTCCCAGCATCTGGCAGTTCTGCTTTTTATTTTTTCCTAACTGGTGGGTGCAATTTTCAAGGATGTTGTTTATATATGTGTATATGTAATATATATATAACTATATATATATATATATTACATATAATTACATATAATTTATATTATATTATATATATATAATATATATATCACAATTCCTTGCTACCTTGATAGATCTCAAAGGCCTTCAAACAGCTTTTTAAATATTTAATCGTTTTTGGGGCGCCTGGGTGGCGCAGTCGGTTAAGCGTCCGACTTCAGCCAGGTCACGATCTCGCGGTCCGTGAGTTCGAGCCCCGCGTCAGGCTCTGGGCTGATGGCTCAGAGCCTGGAGCCTGTTTCTGATTCTGTGTCTCCCTCTCTCTCTGCCCCTCCCCCGTTCATGCTCTGTCTCTCTCTGTCCCAAAAATAAATAAACGTTGAAAAAAAAATTTTTTTTAATATTTAATCGTTTTTCTTAAATGACTGAGCCACCCAGGTGCCCCTATTAAACAAGTTTTTCTAATGAGCTGAGCAGAAGATTGCTTTCTACCACAAGAATGTCTATAATTACCACAAGCAGAAATCAGGTTACATTTTCTTTTTAATATTCATATTATTTAATATTCATATTTGGCTTAATAAAATGTAAAATTAAGCAACAGTTCTATTCTCCTCCTGAACAATATAAGAACCTAAAAACACTTTAACTGTAATATCCCTCCTATTTTAGCACTGTTTATTGAGTATTTTTTATTAACTTATTTTTATATTTCCTAAATCATAGTTATATGTGTATATGTACATATGTATGTATACATATATAAATTACATAGATTTTCTCTGATTAGGGAAATGAAATATATAATATACATTGTATATTTTATTATTATATATGTTACATAATTGTGTAGTATTATTTATTAAACATTATACATGTATATATTTTATATGTTATATATATTACATATGTATATACATATATAATGTATACAATTTCTCTAAACTGTTTTCTGGATTATTTTCTCAAAAAATATCTTCCAATTCACTAATTTTGTCTTCAGCTATTGATAATCTGTTATTTAACCCATCTACTGAGTTTTCTATTCTTTTCTATTTTTCATCTCTAGAAGTTATTTTTTTCTTTTCCAATCTATCTGCTCTTTTCTCAAAGTGTCATATTTTTCTCTATATTTTCAATAATCTTATGAATTTAGTCTTTCCAAAAAGTCTTATTTATTGTTTCTCCCAGATTGTTTCATTATTCAAAGGTCTGTGGAGTATAATCCTAGTTTTTTTGTGTCCAATGACTTCCTTTCGACGGCTCTTTTTTTTTGAAATTCCTATGAAGTTTTGAGGTACATCAAATATACTATATCTTGATTATTTTGGAGATTACATAACTATACACATTTGTAAAAATTCATCAAAACTTTAACTTTAAAAGACTGAAATTTACAATCTGTAAATTATACCTCAATGTGATTTAAAATTTTTTTGAACCCCAAACCCATATTGATACAAATTTTTATTTAAAAATCCCTACATGAAACTTTTTCTTTCTACCTCAAAACCCAGGTAAAACAGTTTACAGGCCTTCTTTCGGTGCCAGTGGGCATTTTTCCCCTAATCCACCACTGGAAGTGCATACATCCATTCAGGGATCCCAAATGGGTTTGAGTTTTAAAGTCCTACTCCACTAGGGACAAAAGCTTCATCTCTTGACCACATGTGTTACAACCCAATCCTCTAGGTTATTGAAAGCACAAAACCTCCACTGCATTCCATCAGGCGGGCACCACCTCAGCTTACTCTTTCACCATTATGGTAATTTTGAGGGAGTCATAATTGAGAGATAGTGAAGGAAGCTTTCTGCTCCTTTTTCATTTCCGACCCCTGGAAATACCCACTACTTTCTCAGTGTGGCTCTGCTTTAGTGAGAGTCGCTGCATGTATATTAGATTTGTATGAGTTTGCAGGGGGTGAGTTCTTATGTTTTCTGGTCTGCCATTATTTTCAGGACCAGAAGTGCCCTCCTTTCCTCTTATTCAATGAACTGTCACTGGGTGGCATGTATTCCCACGGCTTCAAGTTAATAGGCTGATTAACTCCCAAATCCACATCTCTAGCATAGACATCTCATTTCAAATCCAGAAATACACTTGCAATTCACAAGTAGATATTCCCACCTGAACATCCCATAAAAATCTTAAACTCCATAATATGTTCATATCTAAACTCCCTCAAAATTATATATTTTCCCCCAACTAATGGCATCACCATCCCATCAGTTTTCCATGCCATACATCTGACATTTTTCCTCTACTTTTCTGCTCCTTTATCCCCTGTCAATACTGCAATTCCACTCCTTTATGTCCCCCAGATAAGTTCCCTCTTCTCCATTCTCACTGCCTTAATTCATACCTCTCTTTATAGTCTCCCCAAAAATATTCTCTACAGTTAACAGTCCATCTTTTGTACTTTTTCCAGAAAATGACAAACCCAAATGCCACTCTTCTCTTTAAAATCCAAAACTGCATATATGTTCTGCCACTGTATACATAAGGAAGCCCACATCACGAAATTTCATGTCACATCCTTTCATGACCTCGCTTCTTATTCAATGTCAACTCCTGCTAGCTCCCTCTGAAGCTCAAGCCTTAGGGAACATCTGACTTCCCTAAATGCAATGTACCTTTTGACACTACCAAATCTTTGGACATGAGAACCAAGCTGCCTAGACTACCATCCACACCACACACCCTTTTGGCCTAGAGATTCTCCAGCATCCTTGTCATTGACGTCAGCCCAAGAAGCATGTTCTCTCTGACACCTTCCCCAACCTTTCAGAACCCTGCCCTAGTCATCACGAGTGCCCCCTCTGAGCTCCCAGGGGAATTCAGATAAATGCCAAATGCCATTTACCACATTGTTTTGAAAAACTATTTAGACTTCTGTCTCCTCCACTATACTACGAATTCCCTGAGGGAGGGAATACTGTTGTACTATTTATGTTACCACTCCTAATTCCTAGCATAGTCCCTGGCCCATAGTAAATATTCTGCTGACTCATTAATAAAAATTGTCATACTTGCAATTTAGGGAAGACTACATGATCTATTGGGTCTCATCCAGATATAACTTATATGATCGGTCAAGGTTGAAAATAATTGTACCTAAAACTCTACAGGCAAAATATGCTTATTCTTTTCCTATCTGTAAGCCTTATAGTATAGGCATTCTGTAATGTACATGTCATGATAAGCTCTCATAGGCTGCCACTTCCAGCTTCAGTCTATTTTTTAGAATTCATAGGGGTTAGTGTACATTATCCTCTTTTAAAGCAAATGGCACTTCAGCTTGACCAAGTTTAATGTCCATATAAAAATCAGAAATGCTACAAATTGAGGCATATAGAAATATTTCCCATCTCTCCTTCAGGCTCTGTCTGCCATCTGCATCCTACATCCCCACTGCTAACCTGCATCCAACCACTTTCAATCTAGAAACCTCATTCTCTGTGGAATACTTGAATCGGAACTAATTATAGCAATAACTAAAATGGTCCTATGAATGCATGCACTGCACAACAAGAATACTTTTACTGGATTACTTAGCCGTGGCATGCTGGGTCTGTTAATGTGCTCTGCCTGGCTTCACTGCAGACATACTTCAGAAATTGTAAGGCTGCAGTTAAAGTAATAGAAGGCCAAAGAAACCTGAAGAGATAAAGAATCAAATTCATCTCCTTGGGAATATGTTTTAAAACAATCTTCTAATGGGAATAAGGGACTTAAGAGGTTCATTTCAGAGCAGATGTCAAACCGGAGCTGGGTCTGTTTTGTAGGTTTTGTTCACTAGTTGGCTTTCTGCTGCATCAGTTTTACTTGAGTTTAGAAAAGCAGCCTGAGACAGCACTCATAGCAAAAAGTTGTGCAGGGCCTTGTGATGCTCAGGCTCCCTTTCTGTGCAGCAACCCACTGAGAAGGAAGAGATGCACCAGGCCACTGGTTCTCTCTCACTCAGTTATAAACACATGGCTCTTGCTTCCTGAAAAGCAAATGGAACTAAAAAACTTAATTCGGCATGGTGTTGCCAAAGCATAAAAGCAATCAGCTTGGTCTTTAGCTAATTCCATCAAAATAGAAGGAAACATGAAAATAAACAGGCAACAATAGGACAATGTCTCAAGACAGAGGGCATATAGCATGGCAGTTAATACTTTGAACTATGAATCAAAAGGGAGCTGTGTTTAAAGCTTAGCTCTTTGGGAGCACCTGGGTGGCTCAGTTGGTTAAGTGTCTGACTCTTGGTTTCAGCTCAGGTCATGATCTCATGGGTCATGAGTTCTAGCCCTGCATCAGGCTCTGTGCTGACAGTGCAGAGCCTGCTTGGGATTCTCAATCTCTCTCTCTCTCTCTCTCTCTCTCTCTCTCTCTCTCTCTCTCTCTCTCTCAAAATAAATAAGCTTAAAAAAATTTAACTTAGCTCATCCATTTACAGCCATATGACCTTCTCAGAGCCTTAGGGTCTCTGCCTATAAGAGAAGAATGAAGCTTTTAACCAAGCTTCAAAAAATTATATTCATCAATAAATTTAAATTGTCTTAGCCTCAGTAGTACAAGACAGCAGGTAGTATAAGAACAAGAGGATGGATCTATTATGTCCTTCTTTATTGAATACTACAGAAGAAACTTTATATAATTGTTGGCAACTTGGCTCAATGATCAATGCAACAAACATCTAAATAGGTTGCCTAGATTCTATCCACCTCTTCCTCTGACTTACCACTTCACCTTCAACAAACCTTCAGTTAATCTAGTCTATGACAGTATTTTCTACCTTATACTGTAATTATAATATATTTAAAGGGATATTTCTAAACTGGCAACATGTCTGTGATCTTCAAATACAAGATTCCTTCATATATCAAATTACCACCAATGCTAAGCATGTAGAATGTTACAAAAAGCATTGCAACTATACAAGTTGAAGTCAGAAGCTCAAACCAAATTTAATTTAGATTTGATTTGAAAACAGTCTAGTGTTATGGTTGCGTGGTTTTAGAAAAATACTCATGGTTGGTTCTGGTTTGAATAGGTTGACTGGGTTAAAACTAAAACATTTCTCCATTGGTTTGTGGTTAACCAATTAATTTATTGCTTCAGAAATTGAAGTTGGTTAGCCAGCCCCAGGTTTGGGTTCCCGGTTCAATTCAGTTCAAGTTCCTAGAAAATGTATACTCAGAAAACTGAATGATTCCTAAATTACCATGTGCTAAATATCCCAACTTCCTCAAAAACCACAAGTCTCCCACAAACCACAAACTCTCCTACTCTGGTAGGACAACAAATGTCCTAGCAAGAGGCTGCCCAGAATCCAACCCAAAGTAGAGCAGAAGGCAGGCAACACCTAGTCTGAGACCAAAGAGGACCCCGACAGTTCGACTTACAGCAGAAGATAATCACTGTACTAAAACATGTGCCTTTCTTGGGCATTAGGAATCTTTATGTTGGCAACTCTCAACCATATCTGGACATAAATGTGTATCTCTTCTAGTTAGGAGGCATCTGTCAGGTAATCATTTACAAATAATTGTTGAATTTGTTTCAAATGGACATATTAATACATAGATATGTGCATTCATATATATAATGACTATATGGTTATGCCTTAATGAATTATTCTTAGTCACATGCATTCTGATACGTGTTCTTTGTCCAGGAGGAAAATACATGGGGCTACAGGGGGTATATATCTGGGAATGATATGTACCTGCATTTGGGCATAAACTGTATGTGGCAGCAGAAAAATGTGACAGCAGGTTCTTTGGATGGCATTCCCTTATTTCTGTTCATACCACAGGATAAACTTGGTAATGAAGACATGAGAATGTGGACATCAGACTAAGGGTTGAGGTATAGCCATAGGCATCACAGGTCTTGGATTCCCTGAAGTATTACAATGGCTATGAGACCTATTAAAGCATTGCAATAGCTGAGGCCTATATTAAAGCCAATTTGCCCTGAGAGTAACTAGCTCTAACAATATCACAGATTCCTTGATAAGATCACTTGACCTTGGTTAGTGCCAATTTGCATGAGCTTGAGCAATTAAGTATCAAAACCAAAACCTTCTCAATATTCCAAATTTAAATTCTGGAATGTGCAGTGGAGAGGAAATTTAGAAATCTCCTAATCTAGTGGTTTCTAAATTTAGCTGGCCACCAGAATCAGTCGCAGAGATTTATAGAAAAGATCTTTTAAATAAGAATGTCCAGTGTGGCAACCTGGAAATCTGGGACCTTAGGAAGCACTCAGGAAATTGTGATGATCAGTCAGCTTTGGACACTACTGATCTAGTCCATCCCCCTTTTTCCATTCAGAATAATGTAAGTGCAGACAACTCTTCAGTTGTAATAATCATGGTTAATATGTGTAAAGCGCCTGCTGTGAACCACTTTAACAAACCTCCCCTCCAATCTTTGTAACTACTCTTAAATCCATGCTGTGAGTAAACAACTTTCTACAATCTCCTCTCTCTAGATGTTCTGCACTATTCTCATGCAGTTTATCTTTTCATATGCTTCTGATGGGCATTGTTAGGTGTCCATGTGGTGCTTCAGAAAGTCCTGCCATCTTAAGCAAAGAAGATAAAGTGATTGAATGGCATTTTTCATCAACAGCAGGTTCTCAAGGATGTTTCCTAGGACCTTTAAGGCATACATTATACTTTTCTCAGGCTTGTGGCATGTCAAACCCCATAATGATCAGGGAGATTAATGAACTCTTAGCAAATTAATATGTTCATGATTCACATGAGTATAAATTACCCAGTGAAAACCCATGGTGCTTGATCACCAGGCACTTCCAGGACCAGGGCTCCAAGATTTCAACCTCTTCTTCCCACTTCCAACCATTTCCATGTTGGGCCAACATATGATTTAGATTGATGGGCCTACTCAGAACATTAAGATGCTTGGCTACATGACTAAGTTTTCATACACAAAATGGCTTCACTTTTATTAAAAATACCCACAATGAAACAAGTCTAACTTCAAGAAATTTTGTTGCCAGGGTGCCTGGGTGGCTCAGTTGGTTAAGCATCCGACCTTGGCTCAGGTCATGATTTCATGGTTCATGAATTTGAGCCCAGCATTGGGGTCTGTGCTTACAGCTCAGAGCCTGGAGCCTGCTTCAGATTCTATCCCTCCCCTGCTTGCATGCTCGCTCTCTCTCTCTCTGTCTCTCTCTCTCTCAAAAATAAATAAACATTAAAAAAATAAAAAGAAATAAAGAGAAATTTTGTTACTGATGTTTCTACTATTACTCGCTTCCAGAATTTCTAGCAACAAACACTTTGACTTTAATCAAAATCCACATAAAAAAAAAATCCACACAAATGCTTTACTTTTCAAATGACTGTCTGGCATCCTGGTAGAGAATTTACCTGTTAAGCATAGTCTGCCAAAAGGGTGAAATGAAATAAGACAGCATCTGACAATATCCCTGGCAACACTACCACCATTTTGTGCCACAGGCCCTCAGTTCGCTTACATCATTTCTGAACTCTAATCAAAGCCTCCCAAAGGAAAGTTTTGGAAGCCTGAAAACATATCTAATCCCCTTTGAAATAGTTATTTTGGGGGACTCCTGGGTGGCTCAGTTAGTAGAACATCCAACTTCAGCTCAGGCCGTGATCTCACGGTTCATGGGTTCAAGCCCCACGTTGAGCTCACTACTGTCAGCATGGAGCCTGCTTCAGATCCTCTGTCCCCTTCTCTCTCTCTCTCTCTCTCTCTCTCTCTCAGTCTCTCTCTCTCTCTCTCTCCGCCCCTCCCCCACTCATGCTCTCTCAAAAATAAAAATGAATATTTAAAAAAATAATAATTAAAAAAATAGTTATTCTTAAGGGGGTGCCTGGCTGGCTCAGTGGAAAGAGCATGTGACTCTTGATCTTGGAGTCATGATTTTGGGCCCCCTATTGGGTGTAGAGATTACTTAAGTAAAAATAAAACTTAAAAAGAAATTAAAAAATTATTTTTCTAAATTGCAGAAAATTGAATGGATCATATCACAAACGAGCTATAAAAGTTAGTGCCTCCATAATAAATGCCAGCTACACTTCTTGTGATTATTTCATCTCGTTTAGCCAACTGTGTAAATGATGTTACCTAAGCTAACAGATGAGACAGGAAGAAGGTATCATAGAGTCTTCTATAAGCTAAAACTTCAAGAGTCGTATTTACAGACACACGGGCATTTGGGGAACTCCAAAATCATTGGGTCTCAGCTCATTTTACAGTTTTCCAAATCCATTCACGGACATTATCATGCATGTTCCTCACAGCAATTTCCAAAGGAAGCAGTCATGCAGCAGTGAAAGAAGTGTGCTCTGAAGCAGGAAGCTTGAGTTTGAGTCCAGGTTCTCAACTTAACTAGAGGTCTGATAGTTATTTATCAATGCTATTACCTGTGAAATGTGTGTGCTGATAGCTACTTTCACTTGCTGAACAGATAAGTGAAATGAATACATAAAAATATCTAGCTCTGTTTCCAACTTCTAACTTCTTTCCATGCAAATCCCAATGGGTATTCTTTTTTATTTATTTAGAGAGAGAGAGCACGAGCGGGGGGGGGGGGGGGGGGGGGGGTGCAGAGAGAGAGGAGGAGGGAGAATCCCAAGCAGGCTCCATGCTGCCAGCACAGAGCCCAACCTGGGGCTCAAACTCAGGAACTTTTAGATCATGACCTGAGCTGATACCAAGAGTCCAATGCTTAACCGACCGAGCCACCCAGGAGCCCTCCAATGAGTATTTTTTTTATCGTGACAAAATGGTTCCAAAATATAACAAGTCTCCAGGAAGAGCCAATAAAAAGTATTAAAGAAGAATAATGGAAGACTACCATGGTGGTACATGAATTACATTAATGGACTCAATTCCTCAATCCCTCTCTGCATCCACCTTTTTTGCAGTGTGACTCAGCAGTTCCTTCTAGGAAAAATGGAATGTGTTTCCCTGCACCTCAAGTCTAAGTTCAGTCCTGTGAATTGTTTTGGCCAATGAGATGTTAGCAAACTTGCTGCAAGCAGAGATTTATAAAAGTGCTTTTGCATTTGCTTCCTGTCTGCCCTCTGCACCTCACCATGGAACATGTCTGGGCTAGCTGGCTGGTGGTTAAAAGATATGTAGCCCAATTGCATGCATTTCCTTAGACCATGAGCCAGCAGACCACCAGACTTAAGAATGAGCCTAACTAAAGCCAGAAAAACTTCCCAGCTTAGCCCAGCCTAAATTACAAGCTGCAAATGCAAGAGCTAAATAAACATTTATTGTTTTAAGCTGTATTTTCTCAGTGGGGTTTTTATAAGAAAATTAAGCCCTATAGAAAAAATATTTGAGTGACTATTTTCTCAATTCTCCCAAATGGTACATAGTTAATTCATTACATATAATAAATGTCTTAGGGTATTAAGGCTTAATTATCTTCTGGAACCCTGCTAAGAAAGGATGTTTTATGCCATTGCACTTTGGATGGTTGTCATATAGCATAATTGTAACAACAGATAACTAATACAACCATATATGCTTTATAAAGTCATCATTCTTAAAATAATGTGTCACCAAAATGACAGAGTAATGGACCAAAATTAAATATCAAAAAGTCTGAAATCTATAAAAAAATACAAAATAAAAGTGACATTTTAAGAAAGAAATGGAGCATTCATTGTGACAAGTGGCTACTATATGCAGAACAAAAACCGAACTCCTTGACATCTTGCCTTCAAATACACTCCATATTGTTAAAACGAGTATTTGTTTGAAGAAAAAGCTGTATTATAAAAAAAATAGGTAATAGTTCATATCATCTTCTACTGATAAAGGCCTTTTTAAGCATGATTACCAGTAAAGGAAACAGTAATAGAATGACTGATAGATCTATGTGAAACTTTTAAACATCACTGTATGTTTAAAAATCAAAAATATTAACTCTGACACAAAATTTTCATATTTCAACAAATAGTTAAAAGGAAAACAAGAATTAAATTTGGTAATAGCTATTACTTATATATGTGTTTTCATAGCAAAAACTTATTGAGCTTCTTCTATATGCCAGAACTGTGTATTTGGAGCTTAAGTAGAAAGCAGGGGGGGGGGGGGAAAGAAGGAAAGAAAGCAGAAAGAAGCACAACCCCTATTCACACAGCACTTAAAGTTTAGTGAAGAAGTCAGAATAGAAGCCAGTAAATAAGTACAGGAGAGCATTCCAGTAAGAGGAAACTGCATGTGCAAAGGCCCTGTGGTGGGAGGGAATTTAGTGCATTTGAGAAACTGAAATAAGGCCAAAGCAGCAAGAACACAGCAAACAAATGAGAGACTGGCTCAAAAAGAACTAAAGAGAAAAACAGGGGCCAGAAGTTGCAAAGCCTTATAAGGCCTCAGGAAGACATTTGATGTTTACCCTAAGAAAGTTACTTAAAGTGAATGGTTTTAATTGGGTGGGTGACATGATCATATTTGTGTTTTGACTTTCTGACTATAGACAAGATAATTTATTCAAACATGTGAAGTTAGTGAGTTACTGTATTAACACAGGCAAGAAGCTCTAGGAATTTGGCCCAGAGGGATGGTAATGAAGATACTGACAAGTGAATGGATTCAAAGATACTTTAATGATTAAACACACACACACACACACACACACACACACACACACACACACACATAAGCTTGGTGACGGGAAGGATTAAGGGAGTGACGGAAAGATAATATTCTATTATGCCAAAATGTGATAATGGCATTCACTAGGCAAGTTAAAATCAGTAGAAAACCAGGTGGGGAAGAGATGGATCATGAGCTTTATCTTAAATATGAAACATATTAAGGCTGAATTGTCTCTGACACATTCATGTAGAAGTGAAGTAAGTGGTTCAGTATAGAGTAGAGGTAGGAGCTAGAGAAAGAAATTTGGATCTCATCAGCATTTAGCGGATAGCTGAAGCTACAAACATGGATATTTGAAGCTGTGGGAAAGCTTCTCAAAGCAGAGACCGAAGATAAGTATCCCTAAGACTTAGCCTTTAGAAGTTCCCAAGATTGACGGCCAGCTGGAGAAGACCAAAGACTTGCGAAAGAATGAGGCTAGCATGAAAGGAGAAAAGCCCAGGGCGGGGAGGAGTAAAATCACCAAGGCCAGCAGAAGAGAAAACTTCAAGAAGTAGTGGTCACCAATGTCCAACTCGGTGGAAAGGCCAAGTCAGACAAGGACCTGACAAGGTGGTATACTGAGCAAGAGCTGCCAAATGCATTCAGAGGTGGGAAAATGAAGACATCGAGGACAGTCCTCCCCGCGAACCCACGGGGGATACCTTCCAAGACCCCTCGTGGATGCTTAAAACCAAGGAGAGTACCAAAATTTACATATCCTATGGCTTTTTGTATATATACCTATAATGAATTTTAATTATAAATTCGGCACAGTAAAAGATTAACAACGATAATAATAAAATAGAACAATTACACCAATATACTGTAATAAAAGTTCTGTGAATGTGATCCCTCTCTTTCTCTCAAAATATTACACTGTAGGGGCACCTGGGTGGCTCAGTCGGTTAAGCGCCCCATTTCGCTCAGGTCGTGATCTCACGGTTCATGGGTTCCAGCCCTGAGTCTCTGTGCTGACAGCTCAGAGCCTGGAACATGCTTTGGATTCTGTCTCCCTCTCTCTCTGCCCCTCCCCCGCTCGCGCGGTCGCTCTCTCTCCCTCTCTCTCTCAAACATAAATAAACATTTTTTTAAAAAATTTAAATACTGTCATCTTTACAAAGTATCTTAAAAAAGATATTACCCTGTACTCACCCTTCCTGTGACGTTGTGAGATGTGAAACTGCCTACGTAATGGGATGAAGAGAGGTGAGTGACGCAGGCGCTGTGACGTAGCTAGTCTACTATTCACCTTCTGATGATTCGTCAGGATTATCTGCTTCCTCCCCGCAGTTTGCCGTGGGGAAAATGAAATCACAGATAGCGAAACTGCGGATAAGAGGGAAACTACTATATAGGCAACTCTTGTCAGAAAATAGGTTGCAGAACAGAAGGATTATCGAGGGATGTGATTAATCTCTCCCTGCTTTCTTCCTTTTTGAATTTGCCATATGTTTTGTTATTAACAAAGTTTTAAGTTTATTTATTTTTCATTTACACCCAACGTGGGCCTCAAACTCACAATCTGGAGATCAGGAGTAAGGAGTGCTCTTTCACCTGAGCCTCCGGCGCCCCCTACAAAATGTTAAAGGTTATTAATATCGTCAAATTCAGTACTCCAAAATGTTGTCAGTAAGTATAAAATGGATAATAGTTTAAAATATATGGGCGATTTACATACTAAGTGGTATATATTAGTCCTCATCATTAAGGTTTGTAAGAAATAGAAGTAAAAAGTAAATGTAATTTAAAAATCAAAATAAAAGTAAGTAACGTATGGACAGTTCTTACTTCCCTGGCTGACACAAATAGACATTTTCTTCCCTTTTCTCTTTTATATGAATAATACTACAGTCTAAGACAATTGAAAGATTTTGTGCAATTGAAACTGAGCATTCTGCTTTATCAATGTTAATCTTCATTGGACAAATTCTACTTATTTCATCTCTTTCTTATTCTGTTAGTACATATATACTTCCATTATATTTAAATTGATATAGATTTGGGGCGCCTGGGTGGCTCAGTCAGTTAAGCCTCCGACTTCAGCTCAGGTCACGATCTCGCGGTATGTGAGTTCGAGCCCCGCGTCGGGCTCTGTGCTGACTGCTCAGAGCCTGGAACCTGTTTCAGATTCTGTGTCTCCCTCTCTCTCTGACCCTCCCCCGTTCATGCTCTGTCTCTCTCTCTGTCTCAAAAATAAATAAATGTTAAAAAAAATTTTTTTAATAAAAAAAATAATAAAATAAATTGATATAGATTTAATAAGCAAACAAATATTTCACAAAAATACCATCCAGTATTTTTGGTTGTGGTGTTTTTTAAAAAAGATAGGGCACAATTTATGCATATACACATATTATAAGTAAAGAAATGGGTACACAAACATGTTTAACTTGTTTAAGATAAAAATTATTTGATTAGGGGCGCCGGGGTGGCTCAGTGGGTTGAGTGTCAGACTCTGGATTTCAGCTCAGGTCTTGATCTCGCGGTTGGTGAGTTCGAGCCCCACATCGGGCGGGCTCTGCACTGACAGTGTGGCTCCTGCTTGAGATTCTCTCTCTCTCTCTCTCTCTCTCTCTCTCTCTCTCTCTCTCCCCCTCTTTCTGCCCCTCCCCTGCTCATGCTCTATCTCAAAATAAGTAAAAACTCTTTTTAAAAAAAGAATATTTGATTAAATGAAGCAGTGAATAAATTTTTTTCTTGCAAAAATTTTGCCTGAGCCTGAAAAGGAATAGGAATCAGCGCCTGGCATTATGAATGCATTTTATCAGGTGCCATAGGCACATAAAAATTGGTTATTCTTGCTTTACTCGTATGTTGGACATAAACCAACACCACTCTGCAGCAAGTTCCCTTACAGAAGGAACTCTGTCTGATCTCTTACAAAATGTCCTAAATAAGAAAATAAAATAAGTAGAATTAAAGCTGTACTATACCAGGGCACATTTATATTTCTGACAACTATGGATTATTCAGTAATACCCCTCAGTGCACCAGTAAGCAGGGAGCATGGAAAGCTAATAAAAGTAATGAAGTCTTTGTAAACTCACTGCTATTAAATCTCTTCTGAGAAATGGGATGAGCCTGCCAAGTTTATTGGGAGGACAGCTGAATTTGTAAGCTGGTGAAGTGAATATAAGTTGCGCCACGTGGCAACAGGGGCTGAGAGATAATGGGTGTTAATCCTCAGAAACTGAATGCTTTCTCTAGCCTTCAAATTTATTGAGAAGTGATCATGACACAAAGCTGGATTTGTCACATCTGTGTACTTGTCAGCAAAGTCCAGAGATGAAATCGCAGTTTCCTAGTATACAAAGCTTGGGTGTATCACAGTTGCTACCAGTATTGAGCCACACAATGTAAACTTAACATTCTTCGTCCAATGACTGATATCATTTGCCATCCCTGTTTAAGGCCTGTTGAAGTGCCTTAGTTGTCCAGAGCTCCCTGGAGCCATGATGATATTCAGGTCTACGGAAAGTGCTAGTCAAGTGGTGTATTGGTCAAAGACCAACCAGGAAACAGCACACTGTAATTTAGGAAAGCTTAATATACAAAGGTGTGGGCAGGGTACACGAAAACCACAAAAATAGTACAGTACATACCCTGAGGTAGTATTAGTGGGGAGCATTTACCACTCCTGGAACAGAAGTGTCAAGAGAAGGAAGAGGTTACTGGAATCTAGAGACAGAAAGGGCTGTGCAGAAAACGTCACCTTACAGAAGCTGTGACTTTCAGAAGAGGGACACAGCCAGTCTGAAGCCATCCTGCAGGGAGGGGGATAGGCAAGTAATACCCCAGCCTTCTCTTCCCTCTACTCTCCAGCAGGTGCCGCCCATTGACTGAACCCAACCAACAGCCCAGGGCAGAGAGCCCTCTGAAGCTGTCTCTCCGGCATGGTGCAAGGTGGAGTAGTAGGTAGGGTAACCTGAAGGGGCAAATGGAAGGTACCCAACGTAAGTGGAAAGACAGTGTTATTGTCTTAAGTAAACTCTAGCTTTGCCTAAGCCTTATTTTATCGGTAGTTCCCTAGATGATATTATTTGCTTGGTTTCCTCTCCAGCAGGAAGAGTTTTAACCTAAGAGTGGGTGAAGGACATTAATCCCCCATAGTCAATTTCCTTAAGCATTTTCAGGTAACATTATCTCCTGCTTCCCCATAAAAATCAAGAAGGCGCACCTGAATCCCCAGGAGAATATTTATTTTCATTTTACAAAGAATGCCTGGTGTTGAGTCGTGGCTTTTTTTAAAAAAAGAGAATAATTAAAGCTCTCAGTTTTTCCTTTTACAAATCAGGTGAGCAATGTACTTACTCTGAACAATGACAGTTTTTTGGCTGCTTGTGAACCCTGGAAATATTGATCAGTTAAAAATATTCGGACGCTTGCATCTCCTGAATTTGCTTACTGCAGCCCTTCTTCCTGGTCGGTCAGGAGAACACCAGCAATTTTGTTCTCATGATAAATTATCCTCCCTGGTAGGTCACTCTTTTTTACCTAAAGTCACAATTTGCTCCTTCCTCTAGGTCACAACCTGATTTTTCAGGGTGACAGATTTATTGCTTGCTTTGTGCTCCAAAAAACAAATAGCCAACATTGCTCAAAATACAGTACTGTCACAATAACTTTGGCTATTTCCCAATGGGAATAAGACCTGGCATTTATATTCCTGTTTGGATTTGGTAGAGAGAGAAAGAGCATTTCCACATTTCTCCAGATCTGGGCTGGAGATTGGTAGTTAGGTTCAAGCCATGCTGCCAGCATAAGCAAGTGTTTGTTGGTGTAGTCTTGGAGGTTCTCTTCTTCTTTTGAGGAAGCCCAAAAAGCAGAGCAAACAGCTACTTCTGACCTCCAAAGTAAGCCTTTTCACTGATGGCACATTTACCCCTGCCATCATAAAAGCCCAAGTCACCCATAAAATGTCCCTCAAACCTGAGAAGGAAGCTGTGATGTTAGGTAAGGTCATGTCGAAGACCTCTCATGGTGGAATGTGGATTAAAGTGATGAACCACATTTCCAGGCCTGTTCATAAAAAAGAAAAGGAAAGGGAAGGGGAGGGGAGGGGAGGGAGGGGAGGGAAGGGGAAAGAAAGAGAAAGAAAGAAAGAAAGAAAGAAAGAAAGAAAGAAAGAAAGAAAGAAAGAAAGAACGAACGAAACCCACACTCAAGTCTTCCATGGTTCCTTCCCCAACCTGCCATCTGGATATGCTGCAAATCTCCAACCCTGCATCAAACCCACACTGCACATTTGTAAATGCCGTGTGACCTTGCAAACGTTATTAAACAGCTCTGTGCCTCCATTTCCTCATCTGTTAGATAGAGAAAATTATAGAACATACTTTATAGGGCTGTTGAGGGAATTAAATAAGCTACTGCTTATAAAGCATGTAAAACAATGCCTTCCTATGCAGGAATTAGATAATGTTTATAAATTTAGTCTGGTGAAAATAAAGTGGTATCTTCTTTGTGGTTTCCATTTCCTAAAATGACTGCTCACATCTTTTGCCATTTTTTTCTACTCTGGTTGTTAATCTTTCTCTTATTCATTCACTGAAATTCTCTATTCTGGGCTAAACATTTGCTATTTGTGTGTTGCAAGTATGGCTATTCTTATTCATTCACTTTTAAGGATGTGGAGGAATGGTTGGCAGACCAGCTGAGGGTTTATTTGGGAAAAGACACTTGAATTGGCTTTTAGCTGGGGGCAAGGGCGAGAGGGAATACCCAGGGCAGTAGACTCCCCAGAAGGGTAGACTGAGGATTGGGACTGAGCCTCAGGTGGGTCTCCTGTTCCTGTAGCCACCCTGCACAGCCCCTTCCCCCAAAGGCTCTATGGCAGCCACAGGAGCGAGGAGGCTGGGAGCAACCACAGTGGCTGCTCAGTTGGACAGGACATCAGATGACTCGGAAACCAGTTTCCCATCACGTGTCTCAGCCTTCTTCACAACCACAACCCTGGAGGAGCTGACTCGGCTGAAGGTACTGGAGCCCCGCCGCAGCAGAAGCAGGACTGGAAGGAGCTCAGGCTGTAGCTGTGGCCAGGGTTCCTGAGCCCCCCCAAAGGGCGGAGCTCAGCCCACCGGAGCAGCCACCTTGGTATGGTTACTCATGTTGTGCATTCCAGACTCCAGCTATATCTCCCCGCCCTCCAGCAGCTTGCAGGTGGTGGCAATCTCCATGTCCAGGGCCAGCTTAATGTTCCCAAGCTCCAGGCCCTCACACATCTGTCCTGCCATGGTCCACTGGGCTCGCTGCAGTGCAGCCTCCACTTGGCGTTGGCGTCCTTCGTGACCAGCTCCCCACACTGCCCGGTATCAGCAAGGGCAGCCTCCAGGGAAGCCCCCTGGCCTTTGAGGCTGTCGATCTCAGCCCTGGAGTCGGCCGTTGTTCCGGTTCATCTCACAAATCGTCTTTATGCAACTGAGGTCATCCCTGTGCTTCTCAGCCAGTGCCAGCACCTCTCATACTTCTGGTACGAGGTCTCAGCCTCGGCCGGATACAGTTAGCAATCTCCTTGTACTGGACCTTGACCTTGGTGATGATGCCATCGGTCCAGGAGGCTGCTGCTGTCCACGGAGTGGAACGCAGAGGTGTCAGAGATCTGTGGCTGCTCTCGGCTCTCCGCTTCACAGGCCGGCCAGCAGCTCCAGGAGGGACTCCAGCTCTGCCTCATCCATGGAAGCTTCACCCACAGCCTTCTTGACTCGGAAGATGCATCTTCCCATCTCTGCGTGCTCTGTATCTCTTCCTCCTACTTATTCTTGAAGTCCTCCGCCAGCCCCTCCTATTGATGGGCTCCACCGCAGGTTCCAGCTTCTCCTGGGCCAGTGTGTCCAGCTGGCACCCGAAGCTGTTGATGTAGCTCTCCAATATGTTATCCATGTTGCTCCGAGCCGTCTTCCGCTGCTGCAGGAGGCTCCAGTTGGTCTCCGGAATCTCATTCTGCTGCTCCACGTCGTGTACCTTGTTGATAAAGGAGGCAGACTTGCTGCTGAGGGTCTTGAGCTGCTCCTTCTCCTGGATGCACACCCTTGGATGTTGGGGTCCACCTCCATCTTAAGAGGGCTCAACAGGCTTTGGTGCCCTGAGACAGCTACGGTGCCCCCTGGACCCTCTCGCCTGCGTAGCCCCCGACCACATTCATGCTGGTGCTCAAGCCACCTCTGAAGCTGCTGCTGCTGCCCACCTGGGGGGCTGGGGAGCTGATATGGGAGCCAGGTGTGCCAGAACATGAGCTGCTGCTGAAGGCCCAGGGGCCAGAGGTAGACACCTTATAGGAACTCTGGGTCACCCTGATGGACACAGTAGAGGCTGGAGAGGAGGCAAGTAGGCTGAACCAGAGATTCCAGAGGGAGCCAAGGATGACTTCTAGGTGGGGCGCTCACTCTCATTATGATATGCACAGTATAGATTTTAATCAGGAAAATAAGAATTTTCAAAAAAGGCATTGAAAGGCAATGCCCTAATAATTGGAATAAAATATTCCAAACAGGCTGACTGCCAGCCTTCATTAGACATTGCTTTTTACCAAATCAAACTGGCTTAAATGTTACATCAAATTGTTAAATCAGAGTAAATTTATAAAATAATCATCAATAATAACACATTCGGGGATGCACAGAATAATAAACACAATTCCTGCCTTTATCAGATTTAACATCTAGCTACGATGAAAGAATAAGCACATTAAAAATATTTAAAATTATAAGGAAGTATAAATTTTAGGTAGTACACACCACTGTACGTCTCATTATAATTCATTCCTATATTTAAGAAACTCGTTTCATAAGTCACACCAACAAAGACAACAAAATGGTGAAAACTCATTTCCTTCCCTATTGACGGGAATCCTTGAAAAGTCACAGTTTCTAGTGTCCAAACCATGAAAGAACAGATTTTTGTTATTGGAATTAGTCTATGGATAGGAATATTGTCATAGATTCAGTGTCCAAGAGGAGGATCGGGCTGCAGCTGAGTCCTTGTTCTCTTTCTCTTATCTTTACCATCTCTCATTTGTGTAGTATGGTTTCTAACACATCACACATATGGGGAAACTCCTAACCTTTAAAAAGTCTCATTATCTTATTTCTGTAAACATTCTTAAGTTCTTCAAAGCTCTCTCTATATAGGTCTTGAGTGATAAATGCATGTTGGTTTTCAATTATTTTTATTCTTAAGCATTTTGTGATTCAAATATGGCCTTTGTGGACTCAAAATATTTTTTTAATTTTTTTTAATGTTTATTTATTTTTCACAGAGAGAGAGAGACAGAGCATGAGCAGGGGAGGGGCAGAGAGAGAGAGAGACACAGAATCCAAAGCAGGCTCCAGGCTCTGAGCTGTCAGCACAAAGCCTGACACGGGGCTTGAACCCGTGAACTGCGAGATCATGACCTGAGCCGAAGTCGGATGCTCAACCGACTGAGCCACCCAGGCACCCCTGGACTCAAAATACTTAAAGTCTCAGGTGTTTGTTTCAAATCAGTCCAACTTCGGCCTCAGTTCAGTATCGGTTATCAGAGAACAAGAAATATGTTAAAACGCAGTTTTCTCTGGACATTAAAAATATTCTATTTTGTGCTATTTTTTTCTATTTATCTATTTTGAAAGAGGGAAAGCACAAGTGGGGAAGGGGCAGAGAAAGAGGAAGAATGCCTGGCAGGATCCACGCTGTCTTCACAAAGCCCAATGCAGGGCTTAAAATCATGAACTGTGAGATCATGACCTGAACTGAAGAGTTGGATGCCTAACCAAGTAAGCCACCAGGCACCCCATTTTTTAAGGTGTTTTTTTTTTTTTTTTTGAGAAAAAGAGAGAGAGAAGGGAGGGGCAGAGGGAGAGGGAGAAACTGAAGCAGGCTCCATGCTTAGTGCAGAGCCAAACACGGGACTTGATCTCACTACCCTGAGATCATGACCTGAGCTGAAATCAAGATTCGAATGGATAACCGACTGAGCCACCCAGGCACCCCAAAAATATTATATTTTAATTGTAAAAATTTATTCCTGAATTCTTATGACTGTTACAAGCCAAAAGACCAGTTGGCAGAACAATTATTTAAATTCTGATGTATTGTTTCAATTCAATAAATGTTTGTAGTAATGGTAAGAATAGTTCATAGAAAATGAACGTCTGTGTGCCAGGCCCTGAGCAAAGCTCTACCAGAACTAGGGCTTATCTACTCAACTCAATATATGTTTCTTGTGGTCGTGGTATGTGCAAAGCACTGTCCTAGGCGTTTTGGAGTCTATACTCCAAATGCCTGCTTTGGTAGCTCAAAGACTGGAGAGAGCCTATCTCTAAAGGAAACTGGAAAGGTTTCCGAGCCAATGTTAGCACATTATGGCTTGAAAACCGAGGAAGCCTCCCCTGCTTCTGCCCGCCCCACACAAGCCACAGGGGCTGGGCCACGGGCCTTAGCAGAGGCACTGCTGCAGCAGGACGCTGCCCACACAACTCCATCCCCACCCCTGCACAGGAGCTCCAATCCCCATCGCCCTGTGCGTGTGCTCTTTTTGACTCTGATTTTGTGTTTCAATCCTGCTTGGTGGTGGTGTCACCTGCTCATGATTGGTTTGTGGCCATGGCACATTCTCACCTCGGCCTGTCACATACCCCCTGGGAAGATCTGTTAGGACTCAACAGATCACCATGTCCATATAGCTCCTTAAGCTTTTCAAAGTATCATCTAAGATAAGGAAATGTGTGGAGATTTAAAGGTGATTAACTATATCACTATGTAGTAAAGAATATAGATAGCAAAAAATACTGGATTGTATTAAGCAGGAGTTTCAAACCTGCAAGGCATCTGGGGGAAATAGCTTGGGCACGTAATGACATCCCTGACTTCAACCCACTGGTATTTTTTCAATTTACATTTTGTAAGATGATCTATAATGACATGCCATCGAAACATAAATACTTCCACAGGAATCAGCAGAATTTTCCAAGGTCCCATCCAAACCACTCTGTACACATTCATAATCCGAATAACAGAATTCCTTTCCCTCTGTCAGTCACTGTGTTTGTTTTCTTTTCGTGGCCATCAGAAGCTACCAGTGAGATAACTCAGAAAATATCATGCACAGAGAGCTAATTGGAATGGACTTTGCTACTCCTTGGCTGGTTTCAAGAAGCTGACCTCGAGCAAGAAATTTCAGAAGATGGGGAGTGAATGCACGAGCAATGTGTTCGAATTCACTAACTCTGTTCACAATTCTCTTCCGGGAATGATCGACTCAGAGGAAAATAAAACCACAGCGGAGCCTTAATGGGGGGCACTGAGTGGAATGTAATAAAAATATTCTCTTTTTAATATTCATTTATTTTTGAGGGAGAACGCACACAAGCAAGGGAGGAGCATAGAGAGGAGGGGGCAGAGGATCTGAAGTGGGCTACATGCTGACAGCAGAGAGCCCGAAGCAGAGCTCAAACTCACAAACTCACAAACCTGAGCCTATAACAGATGCTTAACTGCTTAACCAACTCAGCCACCCAGGCACCCCTTTCCTCATCATTACTTCAGGAGACCATGGAGTTTAATGGAGAGATCAGTGAATTTAAGGCAGAAAGATGGAGATCTAATCTGCCAAAAAGTAAACATTAGTCCTTGCCTAAGATCCTTCAGTTTCTCCTGCTGTAACAGGGTGGGGAGTAACTAAATATTCTCTAAGATTCCCCAGAGTTTTAACATTGTCTCACTAGATTGCTCTCCATTCTAGGCAAGCTGGTTTTCCTAGACTACCCATTAAGTATCCAATATACAAAGGAAGAGATTCTTAAAAGTGGCAGAAGTTAGATTTCAGGTCAAAATTGTTGCTCAAGGTTAGAGTCTTGAGGTGCCTGGGTGGCTCAGTCAGTTAAGTGTCCAACTCTTGATTTCAGCTCAGGTCATGATCCCACTGTTCGTGAGATCTAGCCCCATGTGGGGTTCTGTGCTGACAGAGTGGAACCTGCTCAGGATTCTCTCTCTCCCTGTCTTCTGCCCCTCCCCTGCTCGTGCGTGCACGCTCTCTCTCACTATCAAAATAAATAAATAAACATTTTTTTTTAAGATTAGAGTCTCTCTCTGTGAACTAAGATAAAGCAAGCACCACCTCTCAATTTGACAGAGACAAACTGACTCTCTCTGTGATAAATCAAATGCCTAAAAATTTTTAAAGTTACATATAAAGCTTTTTGGCCAATCCTGTTCCTGTATTGGGGCGCCTAGCTGGCTCAGTTGGTAGAGCATGCGACTCTTGATGTCGGAGTTGTAAGTTCAAGACCCATGACGGTATGGACATTACTTAAATTTTTTTTTAATCTTTAAAAAAAGAACCTGTTACTGCATTATTGTCAAATACTTAAAAGTAAACTGTGTTGATAAGGTGCCAGATAAAGATGCCTACTGCAAGACAACCTGTGCCTCTCCTTCCCATTTATTCTCAGCTTTCTTTTCCAGGAGGGGCCCTCCCCAGCCACCCTGTCCTAAAACATACCCCCAGAGGCTTTCTCTTCACCCTTTACTTTTTTCTTGAGTACTTCTCATCATCTAACATAAGATATATTTTATTTATTTGACTTATTCTCTCTCCATGAAAGCAGAGAATTTTGTCTATTTTATTCATTGCTAAATTTGTAACATCTAGAACAGTACCTAGCACATAGGAAGCACTCAACGTTTATTTGTTGAATGCATAAGTAAATATTATTTACCATTATGATATAACAATTGCCACTTTTAAAAGAGTGGTGTATATCTGGTATATAACCGGAATAAATGTAGGCCTGCATTCAGGATGTTTTCCAGCTCCAAATTACAAGAAAGGTACACCTTTGGTAGGTACACCTTACCAAAAATAACTACATAAATGAACATTCCACATTGGCAATTATGACACAGTCAGAAGTCTGACATAAATCAAGGGATTTAACTTCAGGATGACAAGAGAATCAGAGAAACACATTATTCTCAAGTGTCTTCAGGGTATGGGTGACACACAGAGTAAGCAAAGGTATCCTAAAGGCTTTTTTGCTGGAGTAGCAGCCAGACTTGTCTTGCTTTTGCTTTATAAGCGCAAATTATAATGAGTAGCTCTATGATAAAATATAATTCTGGTTCTCACCCACATTCCAGAAGAAGAAACTCCAGAATCTCTCTTTGGGCTTCTCCTAAATTATTCCCGAATTCTAGGGGCTGATGCAGTGTGAAGGGGGGGTGGGTAGTCAGTAAGATGCCCACTCCAGAGTAGGAAAGGCCATTCCGATGTCTTGCCCACCTGTCCGCCTCTCAGTTCTCAGTTCTGTGTGCCTCATGCTTAGTCTACCCCAGGCACTAGGCAGCTCTATCTACAGCATTGTAGTAAGATCTGCTCTGTGACTCACCTGCAAAATCACCGTCTTGTTTTCCCTCACAAAGCCCAGAACTGTCTTTTCAATACTGACATACAGGATCTTTTCCCCTCTTCTTCCCTTGCTCAGAGACCATTCACTATCCTGCTACCCACTTCCTCTCCTCAACCCCTAAGTTCCTTAACACACACACACACACACACACACACACACACACACACACACACAATTTATTTCACAAGACTCCTTTATTCCTATGTCCCAAAATCTAAGTACTTTTTGCTTGGCAATTGCACTAAATTGGCTCTCATGTAGCTAGTTCCACTTACCTGTTTACTCTTTGGAAGTAATACTTTCTTGTCTTGTTATCAATTTATCACCTCCAATGCCACCCCCACTTCTAGGCTTGTCCATTTGGTTGGCAGAATTCAATGCCTTGCAGTAGTGGGACTGAGGACCCCATTTCCTTGCTGGCCATCACTCACTCTCAGCTGTAGAGGCTGCCCATATGCCTTACTGTGTAGCCCTGTCCATTTTCAAACCAGCAAGAGTGCATCAAATCTTTCTCAGATCTCCTATGGTTGATAAGTGGCAATCAGCCATGTTGCCTAAGCCAAAAATTTGGTGATCTTTCTTGACTCTGTCTATTCAATTCTACCTCCATATGTATAAAATTTATCCACTTAGCCTCATCCCAACTGTTTTGATTCTAGTCCAAGCTGCCATTGTCTGCCACCTGATATTTTGTAACAGCTCCTTAACTAGCCTCCTTGCTGCCCCACCTCCTGGTAATGGAGTATCCTCATTGCATCCAAAATGGTTCTTCTAAATCTTAGATCTGGTCTGTTTTTTTTAAATTGCCTTCCTAATTCCCTGTCATCTTCAGGATAAAGATCAAATTCCTTACCATAGTCTACAAGAGACATTCCTAATCTAGTCCCTATTTATCTCTCTGATTTCATCTCTCGCTCCTCTCCCTACCCAATCCTCAACACAGAATAGAAGAAAATCCAGAATCCCCCTCTTGGGGCTTCTTCTAGATTATTCTACCATTTTCTCCCTGTCTCTCTGCTCCAGCCTTTCAGAACTACTTTTTATTCACCCAACATGCCTTCTCCTCTCCCGCCCACCACCAAACCTATAGGTAGGCAGTTTCATTTTCCTAGAATATTATGTCCTCCCTCTAGGCTTTCTTAGATGTCACTTTAGAAATCATGTCTTTAAGAATCTTCCCAGGGCCCCCGGGGGGCTCAGTCTGTTGAGCGTCCGACTTCGGCTCCGGTCACGATCTCGCGGTCCGTGAGTTCGAGCCCTGCGTCGGGCTCTGTGCTGACTGCTCAGAGCCTGGAGCCTGTTTCAGATTCTGTGTCTCCCTCTCTCTCTGACCCTTCCCCTTTCATGCTCTCTCTCTGTCTCAAAAATAAATAAACGTTAAAAAATTTTTTAAAAAAATAGATAAACATAAAAAAAAGTTTTTTAACAGAAAAAAGAAATCTTCCCAGACTTGCCAAAGGCTTCCCTAAGTCCCATTATGTTGTACTTACTCCACCAAACTGTTCATTATGTTCTGTCATCAATGCCCGTCTCGTGGTACTTCCCTCAGACTGTAACGAGACCTTCAAGGTAGGAACCATGTCTTCTCTCTTGTGTCTCTAGTAGTTAGAAGGTGATTAGTAAATGTGAAGCACTACATTTTTTAAAAAGTTAATGCATGAATTTATTACCAAAAGTCACAGGCTGTTTCCCCTGGAAAGTAAATAGTAGGAGGTTAAGAGTACAAGAGATGTATCGGTGAGTAATGCTAATTAGGAAGAAAAAAAGGAAGAGCCAGATGGGCAGAGCTAAATGTCAGGCTGAGATGCACACCTGACAATGTCTCTGCCAGCTCAGCAGAGAGTGTGTGACAAAGGTTTCCCATGACAGGGGCTTCATGTTGGGCACATGGCTGGACTGCATAAGCCTTGCTTAGACATTGGTGGAGACCCCTCTGAGAAGAGTATGACCTCGGCCTGAAAGCGGAGGCCAACTCTGAACAAGCCAACAAGTGGAGTTGTCAGCTGAACACAACTTTTGGGAGCCAAGTAACAAACAAGTCTTTTTTTTTTTTTAAACAGGTTTGTTTTTTAATGTTTATTTATTCATTTTGAAAGAGAGGCAAAGACAGAGAAAGAGAGAGAGAGAGAATCCTAAGCAAGTACTGTCAGCCCAGAGCACCACACAGGGCTCAAACTCACAAACCAAACCATGAGATCATGTCCTGAGCTAAGATCAAGGGTCAGGCGCTTAACCCACTGAGCCACCCAGGCACCCCCAAACGAGTCCTTTCATGAAGGGGGATCTGAGTAGCACATCTCCCGGGCTACCATACCAGCAAAGGTGTCCAAAAGTGTGGTCCTTGGGCTTTGAAAACAATATCAAAAAATGGGTTCTAAAAATAGTTTAACTTTAGTAACGTCAATGACAGTATGTATGAAGGGGCGCCTGGGTGGGTCTGTTGGTTAAGCCTCAGGCTCTTGACTTCAGCTCAGGTCATGATATCACGGTTCATGAGTTTGAGCCCTGCATTGGGCTCTGCACTGACAGTGTGGAGCCTGCTTGGGAGTCTCTGTCTCCCTCCCCCATTCATGTGTTCTGTTTCTCTCTCTCTCTCTCTCTCTCCCTCTCTCTCTCTCTAAATAGTAAACTTTAAAAAAAAAACAGTATATATCAAGATAATACTGTATTAACATAATATCAACAATATATGTTAACAATATTTATAAATAACATCATGTTTTAAGTATATTTCTCCCAAGGTAACAATTTTTGCTATTTTTGAGGAGAAAGTATTCATTCTTTGAACACATCAGTTCTGGCATATTTGGTTTTCAAAATCTTAATCATATGAGAGCACCTGAGTGACTCAAGTCAGTTAAAGGCCTGATTCTTTATTTCAGCTCAGGTTATGATCTCATGGTTTGTGAATTCAAGCCCTGAGTCAGGTTCTGCACTGACAGTGAGGATTGTGCTTAGGATTGTCTATCTGTCTGTCTGTCTGTCTCTCTCTCTCTCTCTCTCTGCCCCTCCCCCACTTGCACACACACTCTCTCTTTCTGTCACTTAAAATAAATAAAGAAACTTAAAAAAAAAGTTAATCATATGACTTTAGAATCATTACTCTTACATATACAGGATGATGAAGTCTTGTTTCATTTTATTAACATATATTGTTAGAATTTCTAAATGGGCTATTTTTGACCCAATATTTGTCTTTTAACAAATTGTAAAGGAATAGTAAAAAGTAAATTATTGTTCTAATATGCTCACATAATCTAATTTGCACTCCTGCAACCCAGAGTCTGCAAAATGTCAATCACTTAATGACACTTTGATAAACTGAGCATAATGAACAAATTCCACTAAATATACTGAGAATAAAATGTGAGAATTTTTGCTTTTAGCATTTCATCTCTATATTCAACTTGATAACTATACGTTTTAAATTGAGATTTGGTAGAATCTAAAGAGAAGTTTTCCTATATTTTCAGAAACCAAAGTAGTAGAAACAACCACAAATTTTCAGGAAAATATTCTATGTGAGGCAAGTTGTTTCATGAGGCCTAGATTAGAAAATTCCACTTTAAATATCTTATGCAGGAACACAGTGACCACACATATGCAATTTCACCAGACTTCATAGTATATGAGCAACATAGTTCAAATATCCCCAGAACCTTTTTCTAATATTAAATATGTTGTGTTCCCCATCCTTAAATCATCTTTATAATTTATTCAGTCATTTTTTCTGATATCTTAAATTATTGGCTTTTCTATATCCTGTATACATACTCAAACTTTGCTTCTAAAAGAATAGAGTCCAGGAGCACCTGGATGGCTCAGTCAATAGAGCATGAAACTCTTAATCTCAGGGTCATGAGTTCAAGCCCCATGTTGGGAATGGAGCCTAGTTAAAATTTGAACAATGTATAAAAGAAAAGAAAAGAATAGAGTTCATATACTCCCTCACAAGAGAAGGGTTCTATGGGTTACCTATAATATTTGGAAGACAAAAATTATTGGTGAGAAAAAATAATTATTGGGGTCGGGGGGATAGTCAAACTGATTCTATCCTACAGGCACGTACTGAACAATGACTTCATATAGAACTCTGCAAGGTGTTTGGGATACCAGGATGTACAACTAGAATCTTGCCTCTGGTAGTTTGCATTTTAGAGAAGGAGAAGAAAAAGGAGAAGGAGAAGGAGAAGGAACAAGCAGGAGAGGAGGAGGAGGAGGAGGAGGAGGAGGAGAAGGAGAAGGAGGAGGAGGAGGAGGAGGAGAAGGAGGGGGAGGAGGAGGAAGAAGGAGAAGAAGACAACATAGAAAGAAACTTTACTGATGAAGAAGTATATAACAGTGAAGAATGAATGTGATGTGAGCATGACCTATCAGAAATAAGAAGAGGAGATTTTAACAAAATGGTTCTATTTTGTGTATGTGTATGAGAAGAACACTTACCATGAAAGCTACCCTGTTAGCAGACTTTTGTGTGTGCAATATAGTGTTGTTACTGCAGACACAGTATTGTAGTGGCCTTGAAACACAAAGGATATAAAATAGCTGCCTTTTGAAGTTGTGGTTGAAAAATGGATCTTATCATCATCATCATCAAAGAATGGTCACTATGTTGCTGTCCACGATTATCATGTGAGATTCCCTGGGTTGTTCACACCTTTAGAAGTCATGCTGCCTCAGGAGTCATATCACCTCTTTCAGATCCCTAAACTCTTACTCTATGATAACACACTTCAAATAGTTCTCCACATAATGGTTAACTTCCTCTTAAAGCAGTGGTTTGTGCCCTCAGGAGAGTGGTATTCATTCAGTCAGCACTTACTGAGAGACTACTAGATGTCAGGCTTTCAAGAAAAAAAAATCATATAAGCTCTCAAGGAGTTCATCTTTTTCTCTACACCACAAAGTCCAGCCTGCAATTAAATGTGTTTGTATGGGAGTGCCTCAGTGGCTCAGTTAGTTAAGGGTCCAACTCTTGATTTTGGCTCAGGTCATGATCTCACAATTCATGGGATCAGGCTCTGCACTGACAGCACAGAGCCTGCTTGGGATTCTCTCTCTCCCTCTCTCTGCCCTCCCCCCACCCTCAAAAAAATAAATAAACTTTTTTTTTTAATGTGTTTGTATGATTACTTATTTGAAGTCTGGCTTCTGCATTACACTGTAACTTCCCTGAGGCAATATAACATATTGGCTAATATACGGGACTATGAAGTCACACTGCCTGGGTTCAAATCCTTACTGTGCCACTTACTTGCTGTGTGACCTTGGAAAATGACTCAACCTCTCTCACACCTGAGTTTCATCATCTGAAAAATACCTACCTTGTAGAGTTGGTGTGAATACTAAACAAAATAAAGTCTATAAAGCCCTTAGTATAGTACCTGCCACACAGAAATGCTTGATAAATGTTAAATATTTCTAGGATAGGAGTCATTTCTCCTTTGCTGTAGGGTTTATTCCTTGTGCCTGATACCCACCAGTGCTCAATAAAACAATTTAGTTCATTTTGGTCCCATTAAGAGTACACAGAGCAGATACGAAATGCACTGTTGAATTCTTTAATTCATTCAACAAAAATTTGACCGCCTACTATGTGCCAGGCAGTGTTGATACAGCAATCAATAGAACAGTAAAAAAATCCCTGTTCTTATGAAGCACATAATATAATGGAAGAAAGACATGCCAAAAACATAATGCATGTAGAAATGCTATCTTTAAAGGTGCCTAGTGCTAGAGGACAAAATAGCACAGAAGGGAGACTGGGAGTGCAGAGGAATAGGTTGAATGTTTAAATAAGGTAGTCAGGATAATCCTCCTTGAAAAGTTACCATTTGAACAAAGACTTAAAGGAGTTGAAAGGATAGGCACTGCAATCATCAAGGTCTGGCATAGCCAGTGCCAAGTGCCTGAGGCAAGAGCGTGCCTGGCAAAGGAGCAGCAAAGGGACCAGTAGGGCTGGAGCAGAGTCAGTAGAGGGGAGAAACGTACCAGATGGGGTCAGAGAGTCAATGGCAGGATGGGAGAGGGCACAGACCGTATAGGGCTCTGTAGACCATTGTGAGAACCTGAGCTTATACTGTGTGACATCAGAGCCAGCATTGAACAGAATGACATGATCTGTCAGACATACGTATAGATATAGATATATACATATATAATTAAGAATCAATCTAGTTGTTTCCTCGGAATGCATCAGATGAAAGAAGGAGACCAGGTAGGCAGCTGGTATAATAAACCAAATGAGACATGATGGTGGCTTTGATCATAGATGTAGTAAGCGATAAGCTTCTGGATGCATTTTGCAGACAGTGTCATCAGGGTGTCCTGAAAGATTGATGTATTTGGAGAAAAAGAGTCAATGATGTCTCCGAGGCTTTTGGTTTGAGCAACTGAAAGGATGAGGTTGTTATCAACCAAAAAGGGGGTGGTGAGTGGGCAGAACTGGGGATAAGGAAGATCCAGAATTCAGTTTTGGATACATGAAGTTGGACTTTCAAGTAGAGAGCTGAATAGGCATTTTGGAGTACAGGCTTTTGGGCCTTCCTCTAGGTGGGTCAATCTGAACTCTCTCAGGACTGTCTTCTCTGAAGGAGAAAATCATATGGAGGAGTTGGGAAAAAAATGTCTTTTAGATTCTTCCACCTTTAATTTATTCAGCTGGTATTTATTTTATTGGAGGTCTTGAATGTATCGGGAATTCCTGAAGGTGCTGATACAAATGCAAACAAGAAAACAAAACCCAACTCTTTCCTCATAGGACACATTTCATGTTCTCTAACTCTGTGATTCTGCAGAATGACCCATCCAAAGGAAGAGCTAAAAATCTGAGCCTTCCCAAGGGTTAGTCCTGGAATTAAAAATAAGTGAGCTGTTGAAAAGGTTTTTCTGATATTCTGTTTGTTAGGTCTTTTTTTTTTTAACTCTTCAATGGAGAATGTGAACCAGGTAGTCAGTTTGACTGCGTTCTAGAGCATCAACATGTGAGAGATCAGGATGGAACATCATTGTCACAAAACTGCCTTTTCTAGGCAGCGCCCTGGAAGAAATTGCCAGAACGTGAGTTTTCTAGTTAAAAGGAAAAAATGTTGCAACTACTCAAATCAATAAAGACTACCTCTATCATCTCTGTGGCCACATGTGTGGAAATATCCTGGCAGCACAGCTAGTATTTGTGCTAACATTAGCACATTCAAGGAAAATCAAAATGTGCTGTTTTTGGTTGCCAGGCCCTCTTAAAAGCCTTCTCCCTCCCATCACCTCTTAGATGAGATTGACATATCTGCAGGGTAATGGAGAGAAGCCAAACCCCTTTTTCATCTACAAGGACCATGGCTAAAATTATCTATAGAGTATGTTCCCCAGACAATTGTATATCACGTCTGCCTAGATTAACAAACACAAGATTGAGTAATGAGAGGAAACCCAGTGGATTACACAGACACCCTTTCTGGATCTCAAGTCCTAAGTACTTTGTGTTCCCTCTGCCTGATGCCCCATTCCCCTAGATATTTACTTAGCTGGCTGCTTCTCACCAAAACTTCTGAAGCTCCTCACCTCAGAAGGACTTCCCTGATCGCATCTTCTTAAAGGGGGATCCAACACCCCCCAGACTCCCAAGTGTCCACAGTGATATAACTGCCCTTCCGATAGAACTGTATTTGTCACTCTGAAAGAATCTTGATATTTAACTTCTTGATAAGAAACTTCTTGATATTGTTTCAATCTTACTTGAATATAGGCTTCATGAGGGCAGGCACCCAAGACTGTCTGATTCTCCTTTGCAGGGCCAGAGTTGAGAATAGTGCCCAACAAATATTTACTATCCAATGAGCAAATGCTTGACCTGGATTACCTGGGTGGTGGTCTACAGTGCCTGAAGCCTGAAGATCATTTTTCAATCGCTCCATTTCAATGGGTTAAATCCCTCATAAGCAAGTCAAAAGTAAGAATTGTGGCAAATATCCAGAGAATTCAGGTGCAAAAACCTACTTTGACCTCAGATATCCATTTCAAGAGAAAGTGAATCTTTCCAGTTCCTTCGGTTCTTGACTTGACTTTGTATGTGTAAATCTGGCTATAAACAGCTTTTCCACTGACAGTAGAGAATAGGCTTTTCTCCTTCCTCAACAATTAGGAAGTTTCAAAGTAGTGAAGCTCTAATGAATTATGGATATATTTGCGGATAGTTTGGGGTTTTGTTTGTTTGTTTTTTCATTCTTCACTTAGAAAAGAATTAGGCCAGGGGCACCTGGGTGGCTCAGTTGGTTGAGCGTCTATGAGTTCCAGCCTGGAGTCGGGCTCTGTGCTGACACCTCAGAGCCTGGAGTCTGCTTCGGATTCTGTGTCTCCCTCTCTCTCTGCCCCTCCCCCACTCATGCTCTGTCTCTGTCTGTCTCTCTCTCTCTCTGTAAAAATAAACATTAAAAAAAAATTAAAAAAAAAAAAAAAAGAATTAGGCCAGAGAAGCTTTGGTTCTAGACTCAATACAGCTGATTCTCTGTCAGATCCTGACTTTGCTGTACCTCAGTTTCCAACTTTTTGAATGACAAGGTTTAGCCAATAACAGGTAAAGTTTCTTCTTTAGAATATGTAATTCTAAAAATTAGATATTTTTCTACAATGCTAAGATGATTTATGAGCAAGATTCTATCCCATGGGGAACAAGGAAAAGAAGAGTTCTTTTTGAATCCTTTCTTACATACTTCTACTCATCTGCTGAACTTTGTTCACCACAAAGTATTGAAGATTTGTGTAAGCCATGACTTACCTGAAAGGATTTTGTAATTATTATTTACACACCAAAATGCTTCAACTGGGTTAAAGAGTTAAATATACAAGAACAATAGCAAATATTTATTTGCATAGCATTTACTATGTGTTTCAAAGTATCTCAATCTCTACATCAGCTTTATGAAGTTGGTAATAATATAATCATTGTACAGATGAAGAAACTGAAGCACAAAGGGGTTAATGATCTTGCTTCAAGTCACACAACTTGTAGATACCAAGTGAAGATTTGAACTGTGTGCAGAGCTCCAGAACTCACACAATCACCAAGTTATACCACCTCTGGGTATAGGATTTTTCTAAATCCAGAATGCAGAAAGGTAATGCAAACCTTACCAAAAAGAAAGTTATCAAGTGTTCTGATATGTTGATTAATCTACTTAAAAATGAAAATGGCTTGGGGCACCTGGCTGGCTAATTCAGTAGAGCTTGTGACTCTTGATCTCGGGGTCATGAGTTCAAGTTCCACATTGGGCACAGACTTATAGAAAGGAAGGAAGGAAGGAAGAAAAGAAAGAGAAAATCGTTCTGTCAGAAAACAACGTACATAAAATTTAAAAGACAAATAAATAATAAGTATCTGGGGAAAATACCAGTACTCTCAACATTTATGACAGACACGCTATTATTATCCCTTTTATATAGAGCTCTTTAAATAAGACAAAGATAAATACCAGAAAAGAAAAATGGACAAAGGATATGAATGTACAATCCAATAAGAATAAATACTGACTGTAAACAAGTTTGAAGAGTATCTTCAAACTCGGCTATCAAATAAGTGCAAATCAAAACAACAAAATAATTTTTGCCTATAAAAATTTGTTTTTTCACACTAATATTTTTACTGAGACAAGCTCATGGTAAAACAATTTGGCACAGCCTTTCTTGAAAGTTTTTTTTTTTACATTGAGTACCTGGAAAAATAAAAGTAATCATTCATGAATGTGGGAAAATATTGATAATTGTGAAAATCTTGATGTCTTTTGAAACTTGATGACAGGAATGTGGGGGTTCATTGTAATAGACTCAACCTCTGTGTTTGAATTTTTTCACATAAAAATACTTTCAAGAAAAAGTTTTTAATTTAAAAACATTTAATACTTTAAAAAAATCACTTAATGCTTTTAAGCAACACCTCAAAAAGCTTATATACAAGTCATCTTAGCCTTATTTATAATAGCCAAAAAAATCACATTATATTCTGGCAACAGAAATGTGTTTTTATTTATTTATTTTTCCAACGTTTATTTATTTTTGGGACAGAGAGAGACAGAGCATGAACGGGGGAGGGGCAGAGAGAGAGGCAGACACAGAATCGGAAACAGGCTCCAGGCTCTGAGCCACCAGCCCAGAGCCTGACGCAGGTCTCGAACTCACGGACCGCGAGATCGTGACCTGGCTGAAGTCGGACGCTTAACCGACTGCGCCACCCAGAAATGTGTTTTTAAAATAGTAGTGTCAAATTGCTAAGATGGAATACTATGTCGAAAACCATATTTACAAAGAATGTTTCATGACACGAGAAGATATTCCTGGTAAAATATCAAGTAAAAACAAAAAGAAACTAAAAGATTTTATGCTTTGCAAAAATATATTTATGGGCCCAATAAAGTTGAAAGAAAAACTTTTTCAAATTATACACAGATTTTCTTTGATAATTTTCTTGAAATTATTTTTACACTTTCAAAAAAACATTTGCTACATGTTTAACAGTACATATAGTAATGTTACAATGAAGCCAGAATATAATCTATACATTAAAGATAGGGGGGAAAAAAGAGCAAGAAGGACAGAGAATCACAAATGAAAAAATTAATCTTATTTGAATCCATTTAGTTGAGTTTCCCTGGAAGTGCTACTATCCTAAAGAGATGTGTACAATAAACATGATAATACCATGAGAGATAGCACTCATAGCCCACAAATTCTGAAGACTCTTCTCTTTATCAAGTTCTAGCATTTTGTAAGTACTGACATTTGACCGAGCAAAAAGCATTTCAGACTCTAAGCTCAAATGACTTAGGGGCTACCATCTGAAAACAGCATGTCAAGCCCATGCAAGAGAATAGAGTCAAGTTGAGGCACAGGTGATGTAAATTAGCCGAACAGCCTTCACAGATCTGAGGCCCAGAGAGACCACGGGCTAGAAGCACAGATGTGAGCCCCATTGGCTTTGCCACTGAGCACATTGCAAGATTATAGAACACTCTCTGGAAGATCAGGGCTTTATGAACAACAAAAATAATTTTCACGGATAGAAATCATCATTCCTTCTTGTAGTTCATTAGTATAAATTCCCACTCCTTTTTTTTTTTTAATGTTCTTTCAAAATGGAAAATCTGCGTGACCCAACTCAACACGTATGTGTTCAATTTTTTACTATGGTCAGCAATTGAAGGTTCAGGTTTTAAAGATAGACAAGATGGTTGCAGTTGTCTGATAAATGCTCTGCTTCTCCAGATGGAAGAAATTTGAGAAAATTCAACAGAATGTCAAAATGTTTATAAGAAATATGAGATGAGAGAATTCTGTGATACAGAACAGATAGACAAAATAAACACATTTTAGTCCTTTGCCACCTCTTAGGCCTTGTTACAAATCTTTTAACTCCCTGAACTGTGTGCTTCAATTTCCTCAACCAGTGGGAGAGTTGAGATTATCCAAAAGCATACACAAAAAATGTAATGAAAACTTTGTCCTTACATGATGTAGGACCTACTTTAGTCCTGTACATCCAACTGCTATGTGCGTAGGTGCTTCCTTCTGCACAGTCTTGCCAAGCATACTGCTGTAACTGCCCAGGTAGCAGGAACTAGAAACTCTAACTTGTTTTGTAGAGTTCAACAACATCAACATGTATGACTGGTTGACAAATAGGACTTGGAGGTTGAGGTGATAAATTTTAAGGCACATGTGAAAGGTGACAGCCCAGTTGCCTAATGATAGAAATATAATTTTTAGGATATAAATTGTCAAATTATTTCTAAGAGTGGAGGATTAAAGAAGCAAGAAAAAAAAGCAGAGAGGAGATTTTAAATCACAGATGAAAAATCAAATCCTTTACACCTTTCTCCTATGAAGTGCACATTTTTAAACTTTTAGCTTGGTTATCTCGATTTAAGTTTTTACTCTTTTTAATGTTTACTTATTTTGAGAGGGGGGAGGGCAGAGTGAGAGGGAGAGAGTCCCAAGCAGGCTCCTCGCTGTAAGCATGGAGCCAGAGTTAGGCCTTGATCTCGAAACCCCTTAGATCATGACCTGAGCTTAAATCAAGAGTCAGATGCCTAACCAACTGAGCCACTCAGGTTCTCCCAATCTTTTTTTAATAGACTTTTTAAAAGCAGCTTTAGGTTCGTAGCAAAATTGAGTGGCAGGTACAGAGCTCCCCATATAGTCCCTACCTTCACACATGCTAGCCTCCGCTATTATCCACGTTCCCCACCAGAGTGATTTATGTGTTACAACTGATGAACCTTCATCAGCATATCATTATAATCCAGAATTTGTATTCTACATTAGAGTTCACTCTTGGAGTTGTACATTATATGAGTTTGGACAAATATATTCATGTATCCACGATGATAATATCATACAGAATAGTTTCATCGCCCCCAAAATCCTCTGTGCTTTGCCTCTCTTGTGTGTGTGTGTGTGTGTGTGTGAATAAGAGTTAATAAGTAAATAAACCCACTTTTCTTTTAGTTATTTAGTCATCCAAGGATGTTCATAATCACACTCAAAGTTCCTCCCTCTACTCTCTTCTATACCATCTTGTCTTATTTAATCACTGCTTCCTCAGCACATTTTGTTCATTTAAGTCCTTATAGCTTTTTTTAAACACTTCTCACCTGAGTGCTCTCCATTTTTCATCTCATCACCCATCCACTCCTTTAAGACCCAGTTGTATCCTACTTTGCCTAGGAAGCTGCTACTGATTCCTCCTACCAACAATGATTTCCCCCCTCTGAATGCTTACTCGGTCACTGTTTCATCATTTGACTTTGGTTTATATAACTGGTTTTTACTGCTGGTTAAATTTTCGTATGTGTAGGTCTTGTCCCCAAAACTGAACTGTAAACAGCTAAAACACAAGAGCTCTGTTTTCCTCTTAAAAGAAAGCATAGTTCCATGAATGGAGATGCAGTTCATTAAATTCTTTGCACTTTTAACTAAATGGAATCAAACCAAATCCATGGAGTTTCCATCATTAGAAAAGTAGGTATGGTTAGAAGACCATAAAGACCATCTCTTTATGCCTCAGTTGAACTAGAACAAAACCATAAACCTGTTTCAGTTCAATTCACTATGGCTTATCCAGATTTACCTCCAAGTGAAGTTTTCCAATCAAACAAGTACACTGATTCCACCTTCACTAGATGATTAAATGGCTTACAGCTAACCAGGCTAGCCTTCCCTCAAATTCCACACCCAATTGGTTCACCATGTTTCTCCACAGATAATTGGAATTTTATGTAACAAATTATTAGCACTAGCGTATGTTTCTTCTGAAACCAACCTGCCCTGATGTGCCTTAATAAAAGCCAATTGCTGGTCCTTCTGTAAAATAAAGTACTTTATAAATTATTTTAATGTTTATTTATTTTTGAGAGACAGAGACAGAGTGTGAGCAGGCAAGGGGCAGAGAGAGAGGGAGACACAGAATCTGAAGCAGGCTCCAGACTCTGAGCTGTCAGCACAGAGCCTGACGCAGGGCTTGAACTCACGAACCACGAGATCATGACCTGAGCTGAAGTCAGATACTTAACTGACTGAGCCACCCGGGCGCCCCTAATGTAAAATACTTTAAAATATTTTTGGGGGCGCCTGGGTGGCGCAGTCGGTTGGGCGTCCGACTTCAGCCAGGTCACGATCTCGCGGTCCGTGGGTTCGAGCCCCGCGTCAGGTTCTGGGCTGATGGCTCAGAGCCTGGAGCCTGTTTCCGATTCTGTGTCTCCCTCTCTCTCTGCCCCTCCCCTGTTCATGCTCTGTCTCTCTCTGTCCCAAAAATAAATAAATGTTGAAAAAAAAATTAAAAAAAATATTTTTGTACAAACAAAAAATATATTTGCAGCGTAATCTCTCATGGAGTTCTATAGATGTGGAAACAATTTTAAAAAGACTAAATTGAGAAAGGTATGTTTGTATAATGAGAATAACCTGTCTTGGTTGACATACGGTTATTTTCTGCTTAAAAGCTGCTTTAGTGCTATTGTAAGAACCCCCCAACACACCCTTTTCTTTTTCAAGCCCATCCCTTAGGAGAGAAGAAAATATGGCTGGTGATCATTAGCCAGTTTTATTTTGTTTACTAAGATAAGATTTATAGCTTTCAAGTAAGACTAAACTCTTGTGCACTACCCACAATTACCTTGTGACACAGAATATGGTGACCAAGTTTCTTTGTAAATGTTGGACTCTCCCAAGACAGTGAAAATTCCTGGATACCACTTGCCCCACTGACCTCAAAGAAATTGTCAGATCACAGCTCATAACTGATTGAAACAGTCAAATAACAGAAGGTAATGTGTAGGAAATAAGTTATCATAAGACAATGGAAAAAGGAAGATTATTATTAAGTGGTATTGGGATAACTAGATAACTCTACAGACAGGAAAAAGGAGACCAGACAATGATTTATATTAATTCATAAAATCAAACACCAAAATAGAGTGCATTAGTTTTTAAATCATTCAAAATTAGCAAATATGTCTTTGGAAGAGTGATGATAATATGTTCCTCAGCTTTGACACAATAGAAGAAAATAGAAACAAAAAGATAACTAGATAAAATAAAATAAAATATTTAAATTTCTATACAATAAAAAGATCAGAGAGGAAAATCAATATAAATGTCAAACAATTTGTGTTATAAATATCTCATCTTAAGGTTTAAGAACAACAAAACTTCAGGGTGCCTGGATGATTCAGTTGGTTGAACGTCGGACTTTTGGATCAGTTCAGATCATGATTTCACAGATTGTGAGTTTGAGGCCTGCATTGGGCTCTTTGCTGACAGCACAGAGCATGCTTGAGATTCTCTCTCTCCCTCTCTTTCTGCCCCTCCCTCACTTGTGCTCTCTCTCTCTCCAAATAATTAAACTTAAAAAAAATAACAAAACCTCAGAAAACAAAAAGACAAACAAGGAAACACCTAAGTCATACAAAAGAAAATGAAAATTATAGCACACAAAAAAATACTCAACTTGCTAACAGTTAAGGAAATAAAAGTAAATACTAATAACAACATAATAATAATGAACATTTATTATGTGGTAGGCACTGGGCTAAACTGTAGATGCCATCTTATTTAACCTTAACAATACACATAAAAGTGTACATTTCATTCCCATTTTATAGATAATGAAGCCTTAGAGATATTAGCAATCCATCCAAGGTCATGTAACTAGTATTTGGTTATACAGAAATGTGAACTCAAGCAGTTTGATTCTAGATCTTCATATATTCAGGATACCTGTTTACAACTGATTATTTGTAATGTGGACAGATGGTGGTGAAACCATTCAGCTTATACGTTGATTGGGTACAAACTGATACAACTCTTTTAAAGAAATGGCAACACGTATTGAGTCATAATGATGCTCATAGCATTTGTATTGATAATCTAGTTTCTTAGGAATGCATCCTAAGAAAATAACTCAAAAGAATAAAAAAGATGTCATAAAAATGTCTATTGCATATTAATTCAAAATAGCAAATAATCTGAAAACTACCATCAGAAAGGTAGAAATTATCAAATAAATGTTGGCATAAAAACATGGCAGACTATTAAGCAAATTTTAAAACATCTTTATTAAATAAAAAATAGCAGCATAGAATAAGAGAGAAAAATGTTAATATATAAGGTAACACTTAAAGCTAAGTAAGTGTTAATCTTGTTTATCTTTAATCATTATGATCTAAAATGTAAATGAAGATTAAAAGGGAATACAGAAAAAATGCAAACATCTAGATTTGAATGTTTCACAAATATCTCAAAGCAGGAATGTGTTCAAGCTGAACTTGATAATCTTTACCCAAATTTTGCAAAACTAAAGAAAAATCTACATTAAAAATATTTTTAAACTTTCCATAGAAACACAAATATATATGATCTCATATATCCTAATCATAATTGTCTCATTTGAGCTAATGCATTTATTTTTTTTTTTAATTTTTTTTTTCAACGTTTATTTATTTTTGGGACAGAGAGAGACAGAGCATGAACGGGGGAGGGGCAGAGAGAGAGGGAGACACAGAATCGGAAACAGGCTCCAGGCTCTGAGCCATCAGCCCAGAGCCTGATGCGGGGCTCGAACTCATGGACCGTGAGATCGTGACCTGACTGAAGTCAGACGCTTAACCGACTGTGCCACCCAGGCGCCCCAGAGTTAATGCATTTAAAAAACTAACTGAAATAGAGTTTGAAGGTCCCACAAAATGCCTTAAATTTAAGCAAAACCTCTATGAACAGCTAACGCAATGCTAGTTTGAAGTGCAAGTTGCTGGAGAACATTCCAGTCCACTCTTCCAAGCACAAGATATTTGCAAAGAACTGGCATATTATTCTTCTGCCCTTCATGAGCAAATGTTGGCTTTTAATTTAATGTAAGAAATGACATACAGTGTCTAACCTCACTTGATAGATCATTTTTTTTTATCACTTGATAGATAATTGACCTCTAGAATCCATGAAAGGAAAATGGCAGCAACAGTACAGCACAATATTTTGGGGGGCACAATATATTCAAACAGCCTCCAAAATTATGAATTTCTAGAACAACAGTACTCAATAATCCAATAAAAGCCATCATAATGTTAGATCTCTTTATAGTGGGAGAACAATTCTCATCAGATTTGATTTCAGTTTTAGATATATAATTTGAGCATAGTATAAATGTGTCTATCTAATATATTGATTTGTAATGTGCCCCCTTGCTCACATTCTGGTATAGTATCTTGATTTTGGAATCTCTTATTCTGGTATCCTGATTCATCAGAATTTATGTCATCCTTCAATATGATATTTTGGCAATAATGTTAAGTGTGAAAGCAGATGTACTACATTGTCTGACTGTTTTAGCTTGGTTCTCACTCAAGAATGAAAGCAGCACTGTCCAATTGAACTTTCTGCAATAATGGAAATGTACTATATCTACATTGTCCATACTGTAGCCACTAGCCATGATAGGTTATTAAGCACCTGAAATGTGACTACTGGAACTCAAGAAATAAATCTAGTTTAAATAATTTAAATTGAAATAGCTAGTGTCTACTGTATTGGACAGTACAAGTTTAGAGAATCCTTATCCATTGTTAGGTTATTTGTTATCTTTTCATACTTGAGCCTCTTATCTCTGGAACCAGAAAAGTCATCTTCAATATCAAACAAACACATATTAGAACAACCTCAGTTCCCATTTCAAAGACACAGCAGCAACTGCTTGAACCAGTGTCCCAGATTAAATTAATGATATTCCACATATATATTGACTTCAGTTTCATCAAAATTCGGTTGACTTGTTCATTCTGATAGAAGCCTATTAATTTAGAGGGTAGCATCAAATTTAAAGCTTAGGTCACCTTAGAATGATCACTGGCAATATACAAAGAATTAACTTTAGTGTTGAATTAGTACTTCCAACTTACTCATGTCTACCTCGCCATCAAAAGCCACCATCTTTACTTAAATCAAGACAGTGGTTTGCATAAGATTGGCATAGCCTTGAATGTTCTCTGGAGAAAGCAAATAAAACCTACATTTTAATAAAATTGGAAAACCTGCTTCTGACTTTCTAAAGTTCCTCTGAAAGGCAGTAAAATGGGAATCTAAGAGATGGAATGTAAAACAAAGCTGCTTTCTGGTTTATGGGATGGCAATTCTCTAGAAATTCCAAATCCTGTAGAATGCAACATTAGGACTTTGCCCTGGGAGCAGCCTTTGATTTGTAAATATTCCTAAGGAGCTATGGCCAATCAAGGCAAACTTCAAGGAGGGGGAACAGGTGGAAGTCTGCCTCCCAGCTTGGTGCTGTCCCCACATTCCACTGAACTTCCCTCCTACCTACTTCCACCCCTCCCTCCCAGTCCGTGGAACCAATGGCTCCTGGAACTTGAGGCCAGTCATGGTCCAGTGGGAGAAGAGAGGTCACTTAGCACAACTGGAATTTGAATCTACATTTGTTTTCTAGCTCCTCCCTTGGGCTCTAAGCTCCATCACAAAAGGGACTACATATGGGTTCTTTACTGAAGAATTCCCATGCTTAAACTGTCTGCTCATAAGCACTTTGGGGAATTTTACTCATTTACTCATGAATTTTAACTCCTTAATGAGTAAGGTATGGTGGTGGGATTATGTGCGTTATAACCTTTCCTCTTTTGTGATGTTATAATATTCTTCTTCCAGTATTAAAATTGGAAGCTGAGATTCACTTGTGTACTATTTTTCTGGATAAAGCAAATACGATGAGAAAGAGAAAACATTTTTATCATAGAAGCACTTATTGAGTGGCTGTTACTAGGAACTGGATTCAGTGTAATGGAGGACCCAAGGATAAATAAGACAAAAAGTCCTTGCCCTCAAAGAGTTAGTATTAGAGTACAGGGTAGGTGGGGAAACATGTACACATACAACTTCTACATGGCAGCAGGTGACGGGTGCTATGAATGAAGACAGAGGATTTACTTTTAGCTAGAGTCGCTCAGTGACTTCTACGGGCATTCCATTTCCAATGACCTCTCGTTTCTGATTAACTGCCTGTTAACTTGCCTGAATCTTTTTTTTTTTTTTAATTTTTTTTTTCAAAGTTTATTTATTTTTGGGACAGAGAGAGACAGAGCATGAACGGGGGAGGGGCAGAGAGAGAGGGAGACACAGAATCAGAAACAGGCTCCAGGCTCTGAGCCATCAGCCCAGAGCCCGACGCGGGGCTCGAACTCGCAGACCGCGAGATCGTGACCTGGCTGAAGTCAGACGCTTAACCAACTGCGCCACCCAGGCGCCCCAACTTGCCTGAATCATACTGAACTAGAAAAATTCCTGGAAAATCAGGGTTTATGCTTTATCTTCCACAGTATCTGCAAAACCAGCACACTGATTTAGAATAAGCACTCAATAAATATTTGCTAAATGAAGAAATGAATGAACTGCAAGGCAACAAAAAGTTTTATCATGAGTCTTTGCCCTCCCCTTTTCATTAATAGTCCTGGTTACTCCCCAGAATGAAGAACAAACAGGGCCATTAAAACCAGTTTGAATTTGGGGCACCTGGGTGGCTCAATCGGTTAAGCAACTGACTCTTGATTTTGGCTCAGGTCATGATCTCATGGTTCGTGAGGTTGAGCCCTGCATTGGGTTTAGTGCTGATGGTGTGGAGCCTGCTTGGGATTCTCTCTCCCTCTCCCCTCCCTGCCCCTCCCAGGTTCGCATGCTCTGTCTCTCTCTGTCTCAAAATAAATAAATAAACTTCAAAAAAATTTTAAATTTGAAAATTCCATAATGAACGCAAACTCCAGTTTGATGAGGGGCACCTGGGTGGCTCAGTTGGCTAAGTGTCCAACTCTTGGTTTTGGCTCAGGTCATGATCTCAAGGTTCATGATTTCAAGCCCTGCATTGGGCTCCACACTGCACTGGCAGTTCTGAGCCTGCTT